>NW_019385152.1:217444-229312 GCF_000671375.1 Centruroides sculpturatus | reverse complement strand
TTTTTGTAAATTTTCGTCTAATGGAGATTATTATTATTAATTAAAGACAGTCTGCCCAAAAAGGGGCCACCATTTATTTTTCGTGTTCCAGACTTCACATTCACGGCGACAGACCTTCCTTTATAGGCTACATGCCGCCAGAATTTAAAAACAGTCCTTTAAAAAACACAATTACATCCAATTAAAAAAGCTTTTTAAAAAAGGAACTGGTGTTACACAGACGTCTTGCTTTCCATTCTTCCTATGGGGTGTTTCTGCTTTTATCTACTGGAATAAGCGCTGGAAAATGCAGATTTCGGAAACTTCCCCCTGGTGAAGTTTGGAACACGAAAAATAAATGGTGGCCCCCTTTTTGGGCAGACTGTCTTTAATTAATAAAAATGAAACCTGTCAAAAAGGGGAAAAAATGTTGGAATTGAGTGATTTTCTGTTAAATTTTACTATAAGCCAAGAAGCCTGTCCAGTGTGGAAACAAGTTTTTTGATGCAAAGAACATAACTTGACCAGAATATTGCAAAAAATTAAGATTCCACTTGTAGACAAATAATTTAGACAAATAATTATTTGTCTACAAGTGGAATCTTAATTTTAATTATAATTAAAATTATCTTCAGATATAACAGTCACTACAGAGCATAACAAAATTTATTCTGAGAACAAGTTAACCTTTTCAGGGAAACAAAGATCATTTGATGAGGACATGGGACATGTCTTTGTTAGTAATAACGATGTGCAAAATCAAATACTTATAAGAATGGAACGAATTTTTAAGAATATAGTTCTCAACAACAAACAAAAATGCAGTTTATTGAAAACAGTGAGAATAAGGAAATGCAGTCTGCCAATTTGACTTGTATAAACTATGTAGTAGTTCATAGCTAAGTAGAATTGAGTATTCCAGAACAATTTGATTAACATTGTTGGTAATTACAGAGATTGAAGTTAATGATTAATTAGAATACTAAAATTCTTCAAGAAGTCAGATCACATAATAATTTGATCTCTGTAATATTCTAATACAATTACAATTTCTTACAGCAGAGTGGGATATTAGTTTTTTGTAATTAAATTGCTTGTTTGTCATCATGTGAGCTCATAAGTATCACATTTGAGAAGTTTTCAAATATCTAATAACAAAATTCTTGGAAACAATGAGAACTTTTTAGAATCAAATACAGTAAGACCCCACTTAACGCGGGGAATGCAACCTAGACAACAAAGCACTAAAGGAAACAGCAGTAGACAAGGTCGTTTTAACATAGAGTAAATAGGGATAGGGGAACACATAACCAAAAATAAACAAATTTTACTTTAATTTTCAGTTATTTTTATATTGATTAGCATAATAATATATGTTAAATAACACATAAACATATGCATACAAAAATATAAAGTTAATTTTCTGTGACAAAGTTCCTGACTTTTCTGAAATTTTTGTTTTTTTTTTTTTTTTTTGCAATAAAGTCGTGAAGTTTCATTCGTCGCTTTTTCTTACCTTAAGCAAATGTCAGTAGCGGAAGATCGCATCCAAAATGCCTCGTTTTGCTTTTGCACTCCTTTCAAAATCTGGATCATTCGCTACAATTTGATTAACGATTTCAGTTATCGTTACCAAATTTTTACTAAAGAAATCTGTAGAGAAATTTTTTGGGTTCTTCATTTTCAGAATCTCTATTTTCCAGTTCCACATGAATTACATGTTCTGCCAGTTCTCGAAGGTCGTCATTGGTAAGACTCTCACCAGAAACCTGTGGTAACTCCTCAATATCCTGCTCGTCTACATCTTCTAGTCCTGCTGTATCGATTAGGTTGAGTTTGGTCAACCTAATGATATGGCGATAGGCACTTTGTGCTGAGAATTCTTGGATACCTTCATCCATAACTTTTTCCACATTTCGTTTGTGATTTATCGGTTAATTCTTTCTTGCCAAGCAAAGCCGAATTTGCTCATGGCATCCATGATGTTATATTTTTCCAAAATTGCAACAAACAAACATAGATTTAAAGAAAGTATACCTTTTTGCCACCTTTTTCTGATTGGTTCGTGTTTGTAAATAATCGTATTATATATGAATCAATAAAATGCTACGATAATTTAAATTGGCATAAATTGTGAGCTTTGTTTTAGGTTTCGACCAGACTGCATTATATCGAATCAGTGTTAAGCGTGGTCTTACTGTAGTTCTCAATTTTTGTATTTGAATAGGCCCATCTTCATTTGGAGTCACTAGATTAAATCTAGTAATAAATTTTTTTATGTATGTAAAAGTGATTTGACTATGAAAAAAATGAATGTAACTTGTGTGACTTTATCTGATATAGTTTAAAGATAAAAATATATATTTGTATTAAAACCTGTTCAAAATAGAAAAAAAATCAGCAGGTGATATTCTGGTTTACACAGGTTTTACTTTATTTAGAAAAAAAAGAATATTTTAAAACCAGATACATTTAAAAGACATTGGTGAGTGCAATTTTTATTCTGGGCTAATTGACCACCATCTAAAAATGTTTCTGAATTTCCATATAAATTAATTTTTCATCTAGATATTGCCATCCTTCTTACGTTCACTTTTAGGAAGAGCTGTGCACAAATAATAACAAATTTTTTAATCCTCTTTAGTATTGGCCTAGGGTTCTGTGTCTGTTTAGGAATTACCCATCTAGGGTAGATTCCTAAATAGACACAGAACCCTGGGCCAATACAGGCAACAAAGTTGGCAGGCATAATATAAGAATTTCACAAAAAATAAATAAATACAGTAGAGCATCGTTTATCCGAATCCATTGGGGACTGGGGATGTTTGGATAACCGATTATGTACGAAAAAATATAGTAACCTATCCCATGTCGAAATTTTTCTTTGTTGCGTGTTGCTTCGCATTGAATTTTCGTCAATGTTAAGCCTAGTGTAAACTTTTTAAAATAATAATCGTGGCTATTGTATCGTTAATAATTATTTCTTTATTTTTTATAAACAAAATAAATATATTAAAAAATATAAGAACAAAAAAATTATACTTTAGAAGTTAATCTAGTATCAAAAACATTCGATTCAGTACAACACACAGTCCTCAGAAAAACACCACACAAAAGTGCCAGTGCTGCCAGCTAAAAAGCACATCAACAAAAAAATATTGGAGTAACCCAACCCAAGATATAGCCAAAGATTGCAGCCCCACAGCACTAGCAAAAATTAAACTTGCCGACTGGAATTCTTTCGGATAACTGACTTTTGGATAAACGTCACTCTACTATAAATCTAAATATAAAATACATGTGCACTTTTTATAAAAATTGCTGGATTATAGGTTTAGTATTTTTAATTCTAAATATTGTGAAATTTATAATTAATTAAGTTATCTACATAAATGAATAATGATTTAAATGATTAATTACTTCAGACAGATAGCATTGATCACTTATAATGTAAATATGCCACTATGCACATTAACTGTACCATTTAGTAAAATGTATTATTTTCATATTTTAAAAAGTACTGAATTTAGTACACCTTTATGTGATAATCTGTAATTATCCAGGTCCAAGTTAGTGCCGGAAGCATTGAAATATACAGAATATCAGAAAATGTGGCATTTGAGCTTCTGTCTATACAGTAATACCCCAAACTTACGTGATAGGTGGGATTGAGCGATAACTGCGTAAGTCGGGGTATAATTTTGCAATTTGTGTAAAATTCAAGTTGGATGTATGTAAGCTAATAAATGTTCTCATTAATCTTATCTCGTCTGTTAATTCGTTCACGGTTATAAGAAATTACCACATAGAGTCTCTCAAGTCTCCGTAGATATAACAAACACAGAAATAAATAACACAAAATTAATTGTATCTATGTGTCGATTTCGCGTGACATGTCCGAACATGTATGCCGAACAATAGTGTGGGGGAGTGAGTGATCAAGAGTTGCGTGCCGCTCAAACAAAAGACGAGTTGATGAAATTTGAAACTCGTGTAACTCCGGGTTCACGTAAGTCAGGGTAGCATGAGTCGAGGTATTACTATAGCTGCAAAGGCCAGTCCTGCCACTATATTTTCTGGATATGCAAATAAGTGTAAAATGCCCATAATGATTGGATTTTTTGTAAAGTCCATATATTGCATTTTTCAAATATTTGATAAATTTTTTAAAAATTTATTCAGTGAATATATGCCTTTCTTTTTATAGTTTTAGGTTAATTAAGATAAATTTCATTATTCATTATTAATATAGTTCATTTTTTTTAATCATTATAAAGGACTTAAAAAGTAATTTGTTGTTGCTAAAGATTCAAATAACAATGCAGCATTCCTGAAATTTTCTCATTTGTAATTTTTTTAAAGAAAATTGTTTCATTGCTTTCTAGGCAACTCTCATCTATTATGAAATGATTTTAAAAGCAACTTTTACATGTTTTTACAAAAATGTAATAGAGACATGTCATTTTTTTCTTTTTGTGTTGAAATACCTCTAAATTATTATATTGAATTATCATTATTTGTTTTTTTTCCATAGAAGAATAATGAACAGCAGCATTTCATAAAAAAATGGATGCTTTAACACAAAGTTTGATATTATAAAACTTATACTTCAATTTTATTGCATGCAGATCCACATTAATAATTTGTCAAACACATTTTCCAGTCTTTGTTCTATTATTTTTATTTTTAATTGATTTATAATATTTATCAATAAATTAAATTTATTTCTCTTTAATTTTTTAAATGCATGTTATATGGTCTTTTTTTTTTTAAATGTTTGTTTATATGTATTTATAGATATTATTTTGCTCTTTTATTATGACATTATTAAATATAGCATTCATTTTGAATATCAGTTTTTATTTGAATGATTTTTTTCTTCAGTTTTGCATCTTTATTATTATTATTTTTCTTTCTTTAGGAATTAAAAAATCAAACGAGTGTGTCAAGGATTAGTCAACCTTTTACCGATATATTTGGTACCCCAATAAAGACTAGACCATCTCCTGATCATACGGGAAAATCTAAAGTAATTTTTATTTTTTTAAGCTATTAAAATAAATATTATGTGAGCACAGTTGTCTCAAAACTCAAATAAATTTCAATATTTTAAAAGATGTCAATTTTACGTCTTCAGAATAACTGATAAAAACAATCAAAGACAGATTATTCTTACAATGATGATTGATGAATTTGGTTTAGCAACAATAACCGGTTCTACTATAATATGATGTTGCAAAGAAAATGAGGTTCTTATTCTCATTTTTCTAAGAACCAGAAAATATTTTTATACAATATTATTATATTTAATATATTTTAGTAAAAAGGTTTAAAAATTAAAATCTGAAAATTCAGATTTTGAGTTTAACAGATTTGATTATATTTTTAATAATATATTGATGCAAAAAACTTTTACAAAATTATTATATAATATATTTTTATTTTATACAATATACTAAAGTTATAGAAATTACATAAAATATTTGACTGATTATAAATAACTTATATCATGTTTGATTTAAATTGACTTAACAGCCTATACATTTCATATGTATATAACTAACAAGCTTTGATAATATTTAATATCTACATTTGCAGTCTTTGGTCGAGGGATGGAATTAGAAATAAATTAATAATCATTCACATACTGAAAGTAAAATAAATATTAATTAGTTAACTGATGACTCTGACTTTGGATTGTGGATTATGAATATAGATTCTAAATATTATTAAAGCCACTATCTGAATTAGCATATTTGAAACTAGCACAAGCTTAGAAAAATTAAGGAAAATGCATTTTTATAGAGATTAATTTATATCAGGTTCTAAAGAAATATTTAATTCCATGACATTCATATTCATTTACTTGCTATTTAAAAATATGTAAAAATAATAATTACACATACTTAAATGAAGGATGATTTAACTAAATTTTTTATGTAATTTCAGACTTATAACAGTTACTGTAACCGGCAATATAATTTAAGAGCTGTAGATTTGAAATATAGCAGAAAAATAAATAAAGCAATATTAAATCATAAAATTTTAAGAAAATATGGAAGTATTTTCATGCTCTATTAAAGAACTTCTTCAGGCTAACATAAAAAAGGAATAAAAATGGAATTCAGACAAATTTAAAATCTGTTTTTGATGATACAATGGTTTATGAACATTTTTAACTTTTTATAAGTAACAGAAATTTTAATAAATGCATTAATTTATTAATACATAAAAATCTGTTGATTAGAAATAGGGTTTTTCTAATGAGATCCTGGCTGTTCTTTTAACCTGGGATATTCTTTTCATCCTTGGAAGTCCCACATATTTCTTAAAAGTTTACTTTTTTCTTATTTTGTGTTAAGGTTGAGGAAATTTTGCAAATAGAATGTATATTTAACTCATAAACTGTCAGAATACATTTGTATTTATTAATTTTAAGCCTGCTTATTCATTTTTAAAATTTTTGCTTGTTATGACATGTCACAGATTGTTAATAATCAATGTGTAGCGTATTTGTGGCAGGACTCTGAAAATTCTTTACTTTTCAGAATCTGTAATATCTGGAATAATTGTGCTTTTGCTGTCTTAATTTTTAACCATGCCCAGTAGCTTGAATAACTGCATTGTACCAGATTGTGCAAATTGGGCAAGGATACAAACAAGNAGTAATTGAAACAGCAATAAAATTTTAAATTTCAAGAAAAGGCAAAAATATTGGCAAATGTGAGATTTAATTGACTGAAAAATTTAAAATTAAGTTTAAATCAAGATAAAATGACTTCTGTAGAATTTATTTTATTATGTAAAATATTCAGATTGGGTGTGTTTAACTTAAATATTTGATTTAAAAACTTTTAAATGCAATTCAAATGTATTCAAAATTTGTAAGTGTTAAAAGCTGTTCTTGTACATTTTTATGTTTTCTTAAATGAACAGTTTTACTTAAATGTAAAACTATTTAGTCTATAAATTGACCTTTGTGTTTTTGAGATATTGAAAGTAATTTTCTTTTAATATCTTAATTTAAAAAATAATAATAATGCAATTGAAAATGTCAGTGGACATTTTTTAAAATACATTGAGGTGTATTTAGTTTTCTTACATACTATTCTAAAAAGAAAATGCCTTTAAAAAGAATCAAAAATATCAGATGGCCATAATTTTATAATAATTAGATTTAATAATTTCCTTGCAAAATACAGGTTCAAAATATAGGATTTCTTTTTAAAGTTAGTTGTGTGATCTTTTACGTGATTTAATACTTGAGTATTTAATGTGTGTAGAATAACTATTTGTAAAGAGAATGTAAGATTATTTTAATATTTAGGTTGCTAAGGAAAATATTACTGACTCGTTAAATTTTTAATTAATTAAACTATGCTCTTGTTTTATCACTTAAGACATTGCAGATATGTATATTGTGTAACTAGAGGAAAAGAAATAGTAGTAGTTTTATATAACTCAAATCAGTGCATTATCAATGGAATAGTTTAAGGAAAAAAGTATTGTCTGTAATACATGGGGAAAAGAATCTGTGTCCATTCATTTTGACAGTCTTTTTATTTATTTATTTATTTTTAATAATAGAAGTGATGATTAGAAAGACAATAGTTAAAGAGTGAACTAAACAATACAAACTGAAAGCTTGTGAAGTATGCTATTCTAAGTAAAACTGAAATAGTGAAGGCAAATATAGATAATAACCAAGAACAAAAACTTTGCTCACTGATAGTGAACATATATTAGTATTATAAATGTGTTGAAAGATTCAGGCTTAGTTACAATGCTAAGATTATTTATGATTGCCATACTACGTTAGAGGAATAAAACATGTTTGATGCATGGATTAGCTATGAAAAAACCAACAACCATAGTAATAATACATGACAAATGAAGATCTATTTCTGATCAGATATATAAAAGTTAATTCATTGTTTGACATCTTAAAGTGTCTCAGTCAGATATAAGCCTGTTTCTAGTCTAATTTAATAAATATTTCTATACTTTTGTATTTCTTTTTGATTCTGTTTGAGACTGGTTTAAAAATCAGCTTAAAATTTAATATTGATAAATACCTATTTAATGTTAGCAGTTTTGTGTCACAAAAAGAATTTTTTCATGAATTTATTAATAATAAAAAAGTAATAATGATGGAAGAGAATTACAGTAGAGTCTCGATTATCCGACCCCCGATCAACCGACACCTCGGTTAACCAACCGTCCTAGTCGGCAAATTTCAAATGTCCGCTAGTGATATGGCGCTGCAATATTTGGCTATGTCTTGGCTACTTTAATATTATTTTTACGTGTTTTAACTGGCAACACTCATTCGACCATGAAAGGGAGCCAGTATTTAAACGAGGCTTAATTTTCTAACTTTCAATGATACAATAGCGACGACTATTATTTTAAAAAATTTTTGTTAGGATTAACATCGATGAAAATTCAACGCGAAGTAGGTTAATAGCGGTATACTAATATACTAATTACATGGGATATAATAATATACTACACTAATAATGGATTTTTTCATACTTTTCAGTTATCCGACTTTTCAATTATCCGACCAACCCCAGTCCCCAATTGGGTCGGATAATCGAGGCTCTACTGTATTTAAAATAGTTTTCTGGATACTGATGATTGAAATTTGAAGATGTTTTTTGATGACTTGTTGCATTTTGGAATACTGAAAGATTTAGTGGCAGTTTGATCTAGAATGTCCCACATTTCAACCAGATTAGATTTGTTACATTTCGTATAGTTGAGGAAGGTTCAAATTCATTTCATTAAGAGTTAACTGTAAAACAAAACTAACCAAAAAATTTTATTTTAGTTCTTTGTATTTTTTATTTAATTAAACATTACCAGGATTATAATAATAGATGTCTAATACTTTTATATAGAAGTATAAATGTCATAAGATATTTTTCAGATTGTTATTTTTGTTTTATGACAACATTTGACAATAAATCTAGCTTCTTAACCTTTAAAATGTATTGCAGATCAGAGTGGATTTCTAAATTTCCCACTACAGCACACACACAATTTGTCTGAATAAATAGAACTAAATCACATATAAAAAATAAAATCAATAAAAATCTGTTTATCCTAAAATATTTATTTTTGTCCAAGTTTTCTTATGATTTCGTCAAACAGTAATGTTTGGTTTGCAATTTTTGCACCATCAGAAATTCTTCATGAATCAACTTCTGTACATCAAATTAAATTGTGCTAGATAACACAATGCCTCTCATTGATTATTTCTTTAAGATTATTGCCCTAGCAGAAAAAAATACATCCACATATTTTGTTTTCAAGGACTTGCATAAAGCCTATATATAAAATTTTGTAGACAGTATATTGAATTAAGTGTATTTTAATCTGTTCTATATCTTCTTCTGATTTTGCTTACTCTATGAATACTATATTTCATAACTGTTGTATGCAATCAATATATTTTTTTAACAAAGTATCTTTTATTCAAAGTGATTATATTTTTCAGACTGCATCTGTGGCAAATGGCAATGGTGGAAATGCAGCAACTGTACAAACGCACAGCACGTCGGGATACGGAAAAGGCGACGGTTCCCTAGATAATCAAAAGCTGACGGTTACAAAACTTTCTACCATTCATGCCCAGGAGAAAAAGAAACAACATTCGGTTACAAAGGTATTTTGCATTTACATATTTACTCACAAATTTACAATAATTACCTATACTTATATATAAATTTTTAACCATCCTAGTATGCAATTATGCTTGTGCTTTAATTTGCAATCAATTGAAACTGTTTCTATCTACTTGTTTAACTTTTTAAAATAAATAATTTCAGAACACTCATTTTAGAAAGTTTTATTGTAAGAGAGACATCAAACAAATCTAAAATCAGACACTTTTAGAATATCTTCATCTTCTAATTTTTAAATAATGTAGATTCTAAGAAATGACATTAAGTTACTTAACAGCTATAATTTTAAATATTGAAAATGGAAATAAATTTTTTTGTTTCTCATTAAAGTAAAAAAAAAATTCCTGAAACACTATTTTTTCAAATCAAAACAAATATAAATATTGTAAGTGAATATCAATAATAAGCAAAAAATGAGGAAATGGATAATGAAAATTACTACAGCTATCAAATTGTGCCTTTCTTAATTTTATTTATGGATATTTTTTCACTAAAAAGTCTGTTTCTACTTAGTTGTATTCATAGGTATGTTTTATTTGTATTAGAAAAATAAAAATAAATTTTATTTACTTAAAAATTAAAATTGAAAAATAATAATTCAGCTTTGTTGATGTTTGCATGAAATATAAACAATAAAACTCTGCTTAATGCAGTCTTGTTGTTATTTTAACTTCTGAAGAAAAGAAAATCACTCACTACTGTATAAGCATAACTAGTTTTAAAATATAATACTGAAAATGATCCTTAAAAATGATGATTATCAATTATTTCTTCTTTCAGGTATTTTATAAAAACTTTTATGATTATGATTATTTTAAGATCATCTCTACATTCATTTAATAAAAATTGTCACAAAAAGAAATAAGAAGGTTTAAGTGAATATTGAAAAACAGACAGGAAATAGTATATAAAAAAGATGTTTTAAAAACTTGTCTTTTACAAAGTGTATTTTTATTGAAAAATCATAAATAATAGAGATTGTTGATAGATGATGTCATTGTGTTGACTAGACAATAAAAATTAAAACCAGCCTTCTTCAAAAAATACAGTATGCATTGACACTTTTCAATAAATATAATGCATGGTTTTAATAATTTTAAATATCAGTGAAAAACAATATCATAAATCTGTGTAATACAAAGACTAAAGTTAAGAAACATAGGTTGTTACAGTAATGAAACCAATTTCAAAAATATATTCTCTCAATATACAGATTTGTAATATTTTTCTTACTGGAATTTTCATATTTGAAACGATTTAAACCAGTAATTTTTTATTTGGATGCCTGATTACTTAACTAGACTTTTTATAAAACTGCCAAAAGTATGACTCAAAAATTTTTTTATGCAGTAACTTAATATATCAATAAATAAATTCCACATAGTAAACTGCTGAGTTTTGTTTGATTTATCAAAAATTTATATCATCTGATTCTTTCTCAATGTATATCCGAAATATTTATTGTGCATTCTTTTTTTTCATTTTATAAAAATTTGTAATTATTGAACATTTGAAAATAAAAATAACACTAATTAATTAATTTAATATCACAAAATCACTAAAACAAATCATAAAACATTCAAAAAATTATATCATTGATCATTTTTTTCTGCAGCGGGATTAAATTTTCAATATGATACTATTTTTATATCATTTAACTCTTCCTATTGATTAAATACTTTATATTAAACTTCATTAAATATAATACAAGTATTGCTAAAATTCTTTTAATCTTTTCTTTTCTAAAAGTTTTTTACTTAATACATGAAAAATACAAATATAGTAAAATCTGTCTAAAACAGAACCTGAATAAAATGAAACCTTTTTGTAAATTTTTCGTCTAATGGAGATTATTATTATTAATTAAAGACAGTCTGCCCAAAAAGGGGGCCACCATTTATTTTTCGTGTTCCAGACTTCACATTCACGGCGACAGACCTTCCTTTATAGGCTACATGCCGCCAGAATTTAAAAACAGTCCTTTAAAAAACACAATTACATCCAATTAAAAAAGCTTTTTAAAAAAGGAACTGGTGTTACACAGACGTCTTGCTTTCCATTCTTCCTATGGGGTGTTTCTGCTTTTATCTACTGGAATGAGCGCTGGAAAATGCAGATTTCGGAAACTTCCCCCTGGTGACGATACATTCCAATTTTTTTCTTTTTGTAAATTTTCGTCTAATGGAGATTATTATTATTA
>NW_019385152.1:196901-213026 GCF_000671375.1 Centruroides sculpturatus | reverse complement strand
TAAGAACAAAAAAATTATACTTTAGAAGTTAATCTAGTATCAAAAACATTCGATTCAGTACAACACACAGTCCTCAGAAAAACACCACACAAAAGTGCCAGTGCTGCCAGCTAAAAAGCACATCAACAAAAAAATATTGGAGTAACCCAACCCAAGATATAGCCAAAGATTGCAGCCCCACAGCACTAGCAAAAATTAAACTTGCCGACTGGAATTCTTTCGGATAACTGACTTTTGGATAAACGTCACTCTACTATAAATCTAAATATAAAATACATGTGCACTTTTTATAAAAATTGCTGGATTATAGGTTTAGTATTTTTAATTCTAAATATTGTGAAATTTATAATTAATTAAGTTATCTACATAAATGAATAATGATTTAAATGATTAATTACTTCAGACAGATAGCATTGATCACTTATAATGTAAATATGCCACTATGCACATTAACTGTACCATTTAGTAAAATGTATTATTTTCATATTTTAAAAAGTACTGAATTTAGTACACCTTTATGTGATAATCTGTAATTATCCAGGTCCAAGTTAGTGCCGGAAGCATTGAAATATACAGAATATCAGAAAATGTGGCATTTGAGCTTCTGTCTATACAGTAATACCCCAAACTTACGTGATAGGTGGGATTGAGCGATAACTGCGTAAGTCGGGGTATAATTTTGCAATTTGTGTAAAATTCAAGTTGGATGTATGTAAGCTAATAAATGTTCTCATTAATCTTATCTCGTCTGTTAATTCGTTCACGGTTATAAGAAATTACCACATAGAGTCTCTCAAGTCTCCGTAGATATAACAAACACAGAAATAAATAACACAAAATTAATTGTATCTATGTGTCGATTTCGCGTGACATGTCCGAACATGTATGCCGAACAATAGTGTGGGGGAGTGAGTGATCAAGAGTTGCGTGCCACTCAAACAAAAGACGAGTTGATGAAATTTGAAACTCGTGTAACTCCGGGTTCACGTAAGTCAGGGTAGCATGAGTCGAGGTATTACTATAGCTGCAAAGGCCAGTCCTGCCACTATATTTTCTGGATATGCAAATAAGTGTAAAATGCCCATAATGATTGGATTTTTTGTAAAGTCCATATATTGCATTTTTCAAATATTTGATAAATTTTTTAAAAATTTATTCAGTGAATATATGCCTTTCTTTTTATAGTTTTAGGTTAATTAAGATAAATTTCATTATTCATTATTAATATAGTTCATTTTTTTTAATCATTATAAAGGACTTAAAAAGTAATTTGTTGTTGCTAAAGATTCAAATAACAATGCAGCATTCCTGAAATTTTCTCATTTGTAATTTTTTTAAAGAAAATTGTTTCATTGCTTTCTAGGCAACTCTCATCTATTATGAAATGATTTTAAAAGCAACTTTTACATGTTTTTACAAAAATGTAATAGAGACATGTCATTTTTTTCTTTTTGTGTTGAAATACCTCTAAATTATTATATTGAATTATCATTATTTGTTTTTTTTCCATAGAAGAATAATGAACAGCAGCATTTCATAAAAAAATGGATGCTTTAACACAAAGTTTGATATTATAAAACTTATACTTCAATTTTATTGCATGCAGATCCACATTAATAATTTGTCAAACACATTTTCCAGTCTTTGTTCTATTATTTTTATTTTTAATTGATTTATAATATTTATCAATAAATTAAATTTATTTCTCTTTAATTTTTTAAATGCATGTTATATGGTCTTTTTTTTTTTAAATGTTTGTTTATATGTATTTATAGATATTATTTTGCTCTTTTATTATGACATTATTAAATATAGCATTCATTTTGAATATCAGTTTTTATTTGAATGATTTTTTTCTTCAGTTTTGCATCTTTATTATTATTATTTTTCTTTCTTTAGGAATTAAAAAATCAAACGAGTGTGTCAAGGATTAGTCAACCTTTTACCGATATATTTGGTACCCCAATAAAGACTAGACCATCTCCTGATCATACGGGAAAATCTAAAGTAATTTTTATTTTTTTAAGCTATTAAAATAAATATTATGTGAGCACAGTTGTCTCAAAACTCAAATAAATTTCAATATTTTAAAAGATGTCAATTTTACGTCTTCAGAATAACTGATAAAAACAATCAAAGACAGATTATTCTTACAATGATGATTGATGAATTTGGTTTAGCAACAATAACCGGTTCTACTATAATATGATGTTGCAAAGAAAATGAGGTTCTTATTCTCATTTTTCTAAGAACCAGAAAATATTTTTATACAATATTATTATATTTAATATATTTTAGTAAAAAGGTTTAAAAATTAAAATCTGAAAATTCAGATTTTGAGTTTAACAGATTTGATTATATTTTTAATAATATATTGATGCAAAAAACTTTTACAAAATTATTATATAATATATTTTTATTTTATACAATATACTAAAGTTATAGAAATTACATAAAATATTTGACTGATTATAAATAACTTATATCATGTTTGATTTAAATTGACTTAACAGCCTATACATTTCATATGTATATAACTAACAAGCTTTGATAATATTTAATATCTACATTTGCAGTCTTTGGTCGAGTGATGGAATTAGAAATAAATTAATAATCATTCACATACTGAAAGTAAAATAAATATTAATTAGTTAACTGATGACTCTGACTTTGGATTGTGGATTATGAATATAGATTCTAAATATTATTAAAGCCACTATCTGAATTAGCATATTTGAAACTAGCACAAGCTTAGAAAAATTAAGGAAAATGCATTTTTATAGAGATTAATTTATATCAGGTTCTAAAGAAATATTTAATTCCATGACATTCATATTCATTTACTTGCTATTTAAAAATATGTAAAAATAATAATTACACATACTTAAATGAAGGATGATTTAACTAAATTTTTTATGTAATTTCAGACTTATAACAGTTACTGTAACCGGCAATATAATTTAAGAGCTGTAGATTTGAAATATAGCAGAAAAATAAATAAAGCAATATTAAATCATAAAATTTTAAGAAAATATGGAAGTATTTTCATGCTCTATTAAAGAACTTCTTCAGGCTAACATAAAAAAGGAATAAAAATGGAATTCAGACAAATTTAAAATCTGTTTTTGATGATACAATGGTTTATGAACATTTTTAACTTTTTATAAGTAACAGAAATTTTAATAAATGCATTAATTTATTAATACATAAAAATCTGTTGATTAGAAATAGGGTTTTTCTAATGAGATCCTGGCTGTTCTTTTAACCTGGGATATTCTTTTCATCCTTGGAAGTCCCACATATTTCTTAAAAGTTTACTTTTTTCTTATTTTGTGTTAAGGTTGAGGAAATTTTGCAAATAGAATGTATATTTAACTCATAAACTGTCAGAATACATTTGTATTTATTAATTTTAAGCCTGCTTATTCATTTTTAAAATTTTTGCTTGTTATGACATGTCACAGATTGTTAATAATCAATGTGTAGCGTATTTGTGGCAGGACTCTGAAAATTCTTTACTTTTCAGAATCTGTAATATCTGGAATAATTGTGCTTTTGCTGTCTTAATTTTTAACCATGCCCAGTAGCTTCAATAAATGCCTGACGCCAGATTGTGCAAATTGGGCAAGGATACAAACGAGTACAAAGTCTGCAAGTATGAAGTTTTTCTTCATCAACCTGATTATTAAAGCCAAATGAATTGCCGAATTATCGAGCTCTAGGCTTGATGCCGCTATTAAAGCAGCCAAGGTAGATAAATAAAAAATACTAGACAACAAAAGAAGTACTGCAACGCATCTGGAAAATGAACTAGAAATCTTCCAGGCTGCAGATGAAAAAACACACATCTGTCTTCTCTTAAATGCATTAAAGACGATTCCACCCACATCAGTTGAATCAGAAAGGGCATTCTCAGTACTTTTCATTACTGAAATAAGAACCAGATTGAGTGATGGGAATATTGATAATCTTTGCTTTTTAAAATCTTATTATAAAAATTTACAATAATATTTTGTATTGTTTTATTTAAAAAACAAAAATTATCTTATAAGTTAGACATTTGATCTAAGTTTATTTTTTCTTTAAATTTTCAACTTAATTCAAAGGGTTTTTTTTGTTGTTGTAAGCAGTTTCCAATAAACTTTAATAAATTTTTTCTATTTGTGAAAATTTCTATGTAATTCAAAGGTAATTTCTAATACATATTTTACACAGCATTATTATGTAGGAAGTTGCAGGATGTATTAAATTACTTTAAAAAATGAAAAATAATTATTTCATTTGATTTCAAAATTTATTTTATATCTTAAAAATAATTAATTATATCCCAGAATCCCGGGAAACAGTTCACTTTTTTCCCGAAATCCCAGGACAAACAAAGGATCAGGAAATGAGAAATCCTAATTAGAAGCTTGTTGGATTTTAGAGAGATACTATCTAATTTATGCTTTGCGGAAATAAGAAATAATGCACAGGTTTGTTAGTTTCACTTTATTATTTCAAAGTATACTAGCCTACAAAATTTGTCTCACTGAGAAAATTTATATAAGTCCAAATATTTCATTGCAATCTATTTTTTTTCTAAGAATTCTGGTTTTAAACAAGGGTGTGTGATTAACTATGAAATTAGATGGACTATATCAATTTCCTTTATAGCATTACACTTGTTTTTCAACTTACATCTGGGCTACTATTTTTTATTGAAAAATCAAATTGTGTGAACACAGTAGGATATTATTGCAAAAATTACTGGCAAATTATTGTAATATTTACACAAGGTTAATTGAAGAGCCTGTTTCCACAACAACTTATCTTCAAGAATGACAGTATAAACGAACAGTGCTTTGATGTTATACTTTAACAGAATTATATAATAATGTGTTATTTTATTTTCAAAAAGACTTATTTACTATTGTTAGCAAATTGCAAATCTTTGTTATTTTCAAAGTAACTTACTTCCACTTGTGTATTTATTCAAAAACATTGCATCTTCCACAAGCCAATTGAGCAACTTTTTTGGAGTTCACTGCAAACCATGAAATATGTACTTTGAAAGTATTAATTTGTTGTTAATTACTATTTTCTTGTTTATTATGATAATATACTGTTGTGTGTTTGCATTAGATAATATAATATATATATATATATACTTCATTTGAATATGATTTTGATATGCTTTTCTAAAATACTGAAGAAGCAAAACAATGATTGATGAAAAATGAAAATTAATGCAATTATTCTCATCCTTTTTGAGTTATTGACACACTTACAATTTTTGGTGGCATACCAAAAAGCCATTGTTTCATCAAATATGTATAAGCAAAACACAAAATTCATAACCTGCATTTTTAATGATTTTTTTTTTTTTTGAAATTTTATAGCACATCTATGAGAAGTGTATGGCATATCACTGCTGTGGTATACCATACCAATGGCTGGAAACCATTACTGTAAAGATAGCAGCATCCTAATCCTAAATTCCAAGCTTGCAAGAATATTGCATTATGTATTATCATCTCGTGCATTTCTGGCTCCTTATTCTAATCTGTATTAAATGATAATCTCAGGTAGCCAATTATTTAACTTTACTACAATGGAACATTGTCCTGTTTTAGGACAGCTTTAGTGTCCTAATGAATATAAGCCACTGTTCAAACCAAGTTTGAGGTTTTATACTGTTTTTCACAGATAAACAATATTTAATTTTACATATTACATATGTTTACATATTGAAAAAGCATCTGAACATCATTAATGTAAAGGACTTGAAAAAAACTTGGACATCAGATAGACTGGAATACTAGAAACAAGAAATTAGGAGAATATAGTTAAATGCTTGCAGGACAGAAGAATGTTGAAGGTAGTTGATATAAAAAAGAATGTTAAAATTTAATACTTATAACTGATCTGGGTAGTAAAGTTAATACTGCACGTGTGTAGTTTGTTTTTATAAATTGGAATGCAAATATGTAGTTTTAAAAATTGCTTGATCCATCAAAAATGGTATAAAAACTTGATTCAGTTTGAACAGTGGCTTATATGCTTTAGGAAGCTGAAGTTGTCCTGAAACAGGATGAAAACATTCCTTCATAGCTGGTTACCTGAGATTAGCATTTAATACAGATTGCATTATGTTGTTAGGCTGTATCTTTTATTATGATGCCTTCTTACATTTAACTGATCTTTTAATTGTTTAAATCAGGGGTGTCCAAACTTTTTGCTGCAAGGGCCAAATTGGGATTTAAATACATTTGTGGCGGGCCATGTGAATATGTGAATTAAAAAATCTCATTATGACTAAGGCAGCATTGAATTTTATTTTTTACAGTTTATTACAAATACACCAATACTACACAAACATGGCTAAATTATACATAATTAGAAAATTATTTCATGCAACTTTTAATGGGAATAATAGAACTGTGTTTTTTATTAAAGAATTTCTTTAAAGTTGGGATTAAAATCTGAAACACCAATTATAAGCAGTGATTGCAAATGATCATCTGATAAATTTGCCCTGTACTTTGATTTCAGATACTTCATCCTGGAAAAAGTTTGTTCGCACATATAGTTAGTCCCAGACATACAAATAAATTTACAAGCAAATTGCTTTATATTTGGAAACTCTTTTGCATTCAAAAATTTGTAAAAATTGACTAAGTTTCCTTCCTTGTATTTATCCTTGATTTGTTCGTTAGCTTCAATAATTTCCATTTGAAACTGACTTGAAATGTCTGCAATGTTGCAGTTAAATTAATTTTGAAACAGCCGAATTTCCTTTGAATTCATGTCAAGATCAGAAAATCGCTTTTGAAATTCTTGTTTTAAATCTGCGATGACTTTTACTGCAAATCTGGTTGGAAATTGTTCATTTTCTGTATTCAGTTCTTTACAGCACGGGAAATGGGTAAAATTACATTCATTTGACTTTTGAGCAATATCGGCTTTTCCCTGAATGCTTTGATTTGCGTGAATAAATCACAAATTAAGTTGTTTTTATTTTGGAGCTTTAAGTTCAAGTTATTCATTTGTGTCACAACATCTGCAAAAAAGCCAACTTCCAGAGCCAAGTCAACCGACTCAGATTGAATTTGTTTGTGAAAAGATCAAAATTGATGATGATTGAGTGCATGTGATCAAATAAAATTTACGACATAAACAACTGGTTTCAAAACGCAGCTCATGTCGACATGTTTTACACATAGTGCTTGTTGATGGATAATACAGTGCAGAAAAATTAATACTGATGCTCCTGCACCTTCACAAGCTTTTCTAATTTGCCCAACCACATCAATGTTTGCATCAGACATGTTTCTTCCTCCATCAATTGTCATACCTTGGAGTTGATTCCAGTCCAAGTTATACTTTGTCAATGTTTTTTGTACTTTGAAGATATGTTCTCCAGGTGTAGTGCTGTGCATGCTGTTAACGGAGGATAAACCTTATGTGACATTAAGTTCGTCATCAACTCCACGAACAAAAACTAAAAGTTGTGAGGTGTCACTAACATCATTTGATTCATCCATCGTGAGAGAGAATACCGAGTGAAATTCTGTGCTTTACCAGTAATCTGGTGGAGAATATTGTTTCCAATATCGTCAATTCAATGAGCAACAGTATTAGGGGAAAGACTGCTCATTTTGAAGTGTGTCAACTTTTCTGAGTACAACTCACCAACAGCTTCCATCATACACTCTTTAATGATGTTTCCATCCATAAAGGGATTTCCTTCTTTCACCAACAAATAAGCAACTTTCATGCTAAGATCAATGCTTCATTTTCTGAGTTTGCCTTCCTAAATAAATTTTGCTGAGTACACAAACTATGACTCATTGTTTCAAATTTTTCAGTACTCTGCTTGTCCTTAAATTGTGAATAGGTTGAAGCATGTTTTGTTTCATAATATCAATGTAAATTATATTCCTTTATTACAGCAAGTGTCATTGCAAATTACACATACAGCTTTGCTATTCTTTGACTGCGATTTCACAAAGAAGTATTTTACTTCCCATTCTTCATTAAAAGCATGGCACTCATCATCAACTTTTCTTTTTCTTCTTTCCATGTTTAAACCTTAAAAAATAATATTGAACTTCAAAATAATTAATTTGTAATACATTAAATATGAATTTACACATACCGATTTACAAATGAGTCATGTGCAACAGAACAGAAGGCAATCCCGAAGTCAACTACAGAGATACAATGCTCTTGATTCTTTCTTTTTTACCCTCTATTTACTAATACAAAGACAGCCACAGAATCTGTGTATTCATATACCTTCGCTATTCACCTGCCTTCGTACCAATTTGGCAATTACCGAACAATAGCCCAAAACAATATTTTTACAACTGTAAATTTAAGTAAAATTTTGTGTATATAATTTTTCATTTTTATTATTTTTAAAATTAAAAATCTTTTTTTTTATCACATATGATTTTTGCATTTTTTTTTTTTCCTTCAATTTTCAATATACATTTTTGAAAATCAAACAGGTTTGCGCAAAAAAATCAGTATTTTTCAAAAACCTTCGCAGGCCAGGTCTGACTTGTGGGCCATAGTTTGGACATCTCTGGTTTAAAGCTATTAACTTTCAAATGGAAATGGATTTTTTTTTTAATGTTGTAATTCATCGGTGAACGTCTATTGTATTAGGTTATTATTATGATTTATTAAATCTACTGCTGGAGTCATAAGGTGATATGTTTATTACTATTTCTTATTCTCCAGTTAGATCTTATTTATTTATTAATTTTAATTTAGAATTTATGGAAGAAAAGAATCAATCTGAAGTGGAACTTTAATCTACAACTTCTGTATACCATGCATATGTATTGCCAGTTATATTACATAGACCCTGTCCAATCTTTGCTTCCAGAATTATTAATTTAGATATAACCATACAGGTCATTTATAGTCCTACTCTGGTCCAATTCTTTTCTTCCAGAAATTCTAAATTAAAATTAATTTATTATAATTATTAAAATTATCACAAGATGGCAAATTTACAGCTTACATTTAGACAAATTACTTCATATCTAATTATTAACTTGGCTTTAATTTATCAAAAGTTTAATTTTTGGAGTTGTTGTTGTTCATTGTTTCCAGCAAGTGAAACCAATAAAAGATTTTGCAATTAATAGTAATTGAAATTCTTACATATGATGTAAATAATGCAGTTTGATACATTTTATAATAAATATCACAGGAAAAATAATTAATCAAACAAACAAGCATTTGCAGTGTATATCCATATGAATAGCATTCAACATTAACGTAGTTTTGGAGCTTTTCCAAGGATTGAAATCATTCAATGTTTGATGATGATAACTTAAATTTAAGAAATAAAATATGAACATTAATCCTGCTAGTTTATTAGCTTGCATTACAGCCATTTAACAATGGAATACAAATCATGTAGTGTGAGATTAAATAAACTGTTGTATATGTTTAATATAATTTATACAAAATAAAATTAAGTAAATTAGTGAATATTTTATTACAGTTTATTTTTCTCCAAGGTTCTGTGGGAAAAATTTTAGAAGCAGCTCACCATGAACCAGAAAGCAATGTGTGGCCTTGGTTGTCTCAAATAACCATGTGAACAATTTTATACAAAGATAAACAACATCATTTTGCATTTGGATAATCCGGGAATGAATTAATAACTACATTTTTGAAATTGATTTTAATGGAAACAAGATGACAAATTCTTAGGAATGTCTTTTGTGAAGTAGTAGACAAACATTTATTTATGTCAGAACACTAAATCAGCACATCTAACATATATGGCCATGCTATTGAAGTTTGCACAGTGCTATTGTTAATAAAATATAAAACGAACTGTACATATGAAAATACTGTAATGTAAAACAATAAACTTGCATAAGCATTTGTCTAATTTTTTTGGAAGATTTACTCAAATACAATAAGTCTGTTTAAGTTTTCATCTTTCATTTGTGGGGGAGATAAATTTTTTAATTCTTTGAATTAGATAGCACAGCAGCATTGTTACATATTTTATTAAATGTTTGTTCTTATTTGACATAAATATGCAGATTATAATAGGCTGCATGGACCTAACTGTTGGCCATTAAGACAGACAGCTAGTTATTAACTTTCACAGTTGAATGTAAATGTTACATGAAAACAAAATATCATTTTTCCTTTCAAAAATCAATTTTTCAAAAAAATATTTCCTCAAAAATTGATGAAACTTCATGGGTTAATTCTACAGAAATAACCACCGTTTTTTTGCCTGGACCGCATTTAATCAGAGACAAAAGCTTATCTTCGTATTCTTTATTTACTTATTTACTATTCATTTCGGGTGCAATATTTTCGTGTAACTTGTACCCCTCTTCAGGTTTTTTCACATTTCTATAGATTGGTAAATTCAATTATTTACATTTGTTATTACGGTAAATTACAACAATACAGTCGACCCCCCTATAATTACGGTCCCTATAGTTACGATTCCTATAAAACTACGAAAAAATTGCTACCGGTATCCGTAAAAAATAGTAAAAGTTCCCTATAAACACCTCAAACGTCATCGGGCAGCCGAACTACTTTCCCGCCGTCCGTAGCGCCACGCTACGGAGAGATTTCTATCGTCTGGACAGTATTATATAAATTATATATAAATTAGGTACTGTACATATAATTATATATTAATTATATATAAATTAGGTACTGTATATATAATTATATATTAACTTATTGTAACTTTGTTATAATTAAATATATAATTTCCGCCGTCTAGCGTGGCGCCACGCTACGGAGATTTTTACGCTAACTATCGTCTGTCAGTATGTAAATTAGGTACCGTAAGTCTAATACAGTACTGTAATTTTATACATTTCTTGTGAAAGAAACATTTCTTATTCAACGGCGATTAAAATTATTTATATTAATGATGTCTCCGAAGTTCTACGAAGTTTTCACAGAAAAATAAGTTGTTAGAAATCGGCCGCTCTTTGCTGAGCTGTTCCGCGACGAAAACAATGTTGAGCAATGGCAATGTCGAATGGTGACACTCGGTAAGTAATCCTACAATTTTTTGTTTATAGCGTAGTTTATACGGATTATTCCCAAAAAATATATACGTATTTTGGAAATGTTGAGTCGGATTAGTCTAGAATCGATTAATTTTATGGAAGAAAATCTTTCAAACAGCCGTAGTCCGTAAACTTGACACGTGTCGGGTTGTGATTGGAAGGATTCGTAAGAAAGCGGATTCCTAGAGAATGGAACGTATCTCTATCTTATAGGGGGGTCGACTGTAGTTATTTGGATATATTTATACAATAGTTAACTAACCTGTTTTAAGTTTAGACCTACATCTGCCCAGTGTTGATGTTGTGTCCCCTGAGGCATTTTTAGACTGTTTTCCCCTCTTTTTGTTTTCTTTTCCTTTAGCTCCTCCCATTTCCTCCCACACATTGTCAACCTCCATTCCATCATTTATGGTTTTGCTTTTATTAACAATTTCGAAGTGCTCTTTGAATTTTCATAGATAACTGTCTTTTTCTTTATGGATTATTTTTACACTTTTTTGTTGATTGTGCATCCAAATTCCTTACATTGATTTGTCCACGGTGATTGGTTATAATTAAGTCTAATTGCTGCTTTATGTTCTTTTATTCTGGTACCGAGTTGCCTTCCTGTTTTGCCAATGTATATCGCTGGTTTCTTACATGTACATTTTATTTCATATATTACACCTGTTATTTTTAAACTTATTGGTGTTGATGTTGTTTTTAATTTTATTTTTTAATTTGGCTGTAGTGTAACACCATGCTTACTGAAAATTTTTCTGTATTTTTCAAATGTTCCCTTAATATAGGGGAACGGCGTATATGTAGTGTTCTCATTCTTATTTTTAACGTTGAATCTGTTTTTCTTAAATGCATTTACCAACTTTTTTAGTAATCTGCTTGGATAGTCGTTCAATATGAAGGTATTTATTAGCTCATTTTTTTGTTTTTCTCTTTCTTCTGCCTTAGATGTTCTGTTCCAAATTTTAGTTATTGCTATTACAAATATATTTCTTTTTACTGTAATAGGACTTATAATTAAGGATTTTGTCTGTATTGTTGCTTTTTTTGTAAGGTTTTATATTGAGAAAGTTTTTTCATGGTTTAGCATTATATCTAGGTAGTTAATTTCATTTTTATTTTCTGTTTCACTTTCAAACTTAATGGTATTGCTTAGCATGTTTGCATAGTTGTATATTATATTTCCGCTAGTTATTTCTTTGTCATATATTATTATGCCTTAGGGGACACAACATCAACACTGGGCAGATGTAGGTCTAAACTTAAAACAGGTTAGTTAACTATTGTATAAATATATCCAAATAACTATTGTTGTAATTTACCGTAATAACAAATGTAATAATTGAATTTACCAATCTATAGAAATGTGAAAAAACCTGAAGAGGGGTACAAGTTACATGAAAATATTGCACCCGAAATGCATAGTAAATAAGTAAATAAAGAATACGAAGATAAGCTTTTGTCTCTGATTAAATGCGGTCCAGGCAAAAAAACGGTGGTTATTTCTGCAGAATTAACCCATGAAGTTTCATCAATTTTTGAGGAAATATTTTTTTTTGAAAAATTGATTTTTAAAAGGAATATAAAGAAAACCGCACCATTGATATATACGTATCTATTACTTACAACAAAATATCATTGTATTTGAGGGACTTTGTTGACAGATATACAAAATATATAATATAGAATATTTAATGCTTTTGTTCATTCATCTGTGTAATTATTTATAGTGGGTGATCGGTTAACGAACATAATCCATTCCAAGACTTTGTTCGTTAACCAATTATTGATTTACCATAGGTTTTTACGGGAATTTGATTAATTCCTTCTGGAGACCCCAAAACATAAAAAATATATACTTTCTTACTACGTTTATTTATATGTAATAATAAAACTACATATATACACAGACTTGCATTTTTATTAGTCATGTTTTTTCCATTTGTGGGGGTTAAAGAATCTGTCCAATGTTGATTACTTTTCTCTTTTGTTCAGGATTTTTCAGAATTAATAGCATTGTAATTGTAGAGATCCCCAAGCTTATTAACCTCACCCTGGTTTCTAAGACTGTTGTTCTGACATCCTCCCACTTCTTCAAAAGATTATACTTTTTAAATAGCGGATATTGACATTAATCTTCTTTTTCAGAAGAAAACATATCTCGCCGAGTTTCTTGGTGTTCTTCATTCAAGAATTTTTGTTCTTCTGTCGTCAGATCTGTTTCAGGTTCCATTATGTGCTCTTCAATGTTCTTTATTTCTGAGATATAATGTTTGTTACTCCTTTAGCTGCTTTCAATCTTTATCTTTCTTAGATAAGATTGAACTGTGGCCTACTGTAGATCTGTTCAACCCATACTGCCCAGCAACATCAAACATCTGCCCACTCTCTACCTTTACTATTATACTCTCACTTTTCGAAAATAAAAATCGACACAAAACTTAACGAGTGCCTGTCTGACAGTCTCACAAATACTATTAAAAAATTGCTTTTATCAGAAAAATAAAAGTCTGGAATTACGAGGGAGAGTTTCAAAGTTTGGAGGAATACTATCCAATCAGTATATACTGGGTTGAGAGTCAATGTCGACATCTCCCACACTCCAAAAAGTTCCGAATTGTTGCCCAAAGGCAAGGGAAGATCAATCGGTATTCATTATTTTACGTTGCTTCTTGTGTTTGTTTTGTGAGGTGTTTGTTGTTCGAACATAAAAATCTTTCGCGAAAGTGTTCGTTATCTGATTTGTTCATTAACCGATCACCCACTGTATATAGTATGAGGAAGAATTTAGTATTTTAAACTCCTCCCAAAAAAAAAAATGTATATATAATTGTTGTTTAATTCTGTTTTGTATAAATTATTTTATTTACACACTGTTTTATTGTGTCAAACTTTTTTAAGATTCTGTTTCTTGAATATAATCAAATGTTTTTGAACAAAGAGTTAAAACAAGAAAGACTAACTAAAAATGAAATTTTAGAAGTACATCATCAAGTAAAGAAAGAAATTTGATTTTGGCATCTTATGATTTGAATTAAGAATAACTTTATTGACTTGTATTAAATTTCTTTGGTATATTTACTTAAATTTACTCTTATTATGAGATGATTAAAAAGTGCAAATCCAATAATCAAGACATATTTTCAAAGATGAAAATATAATGGATTTATCTTTAATCATCATACTATCTCAAACAAAATCACCCAGCATTTCCTGCATTCATCTGTAATGAGCATATCATTCTGTCATCATGTCTTCAAAAAATTTTTGTTTCTGTTGCTGCAGTCATCTGGCAGTGACTGCTTTCATTTCATTAATTGAAAACAGAAACTAAAAAGAAGAGAGACCAAATTTGGGCTGTATGGAAGAATAATGAACTTCTCATCAAAATACCTGCAGAAAATCTACAGTCTGTCTGTATGCAAAGTAAGGCAATTTGCTGCAAGGTGATCTAAACCAGCAGTTGGCAACTAGTGGTCTATGGATCATTGATGGTCTGCAAGAAAATTTGGGTGGTCCATGGAGAAATTTGGACATTGATCAACTGGAAGTCACTTGAAGTATTACAAAAAAAATGCAAAATGCTTAGTTGCATTTTTCACTCATTGGGGAGTTTTTTATTCAAATCTAAAACCAAATATGAAGTGACTGTTATCAATAAATAATGAACAATAAACAGTATTGTGAGTGCGATTGTCATCCTTAGTGGATAAATGCTAAGAATCCATAAACTTATTTCAAACAAGCAGCAATGAACTATAGGCTTGCATTAATTTGTTATAATTAAACAAGCAAGTTTTATATTAATATAGTAAAATTGAACTTTTATGATCATTATTCTACAGATTTTGTATTGTTTAAAAATTTCATGATAGTGATTCGCAGGATTCAAAATTTGAGTTTTGTGATCCACGAGGTCAGAAAGGTTGTGGACCACTGATCTAGCCATTTCATCAATTCTTGTGACATTAACGAAATGGTACAAGAATTGATTGTTGAGCAGCTTGGACACCCATTGTTGCTTTTGTTGCTCACATTTTTTTGTCCACATGTAAGCTTCCAACACTATTCTGCAACACTTTGATTGGACTGACATTGTCTCTATGTACCTTGACAAGCTGGTGATGGATTTCAGCAGGTGAAATCTTTTTGTGTGCTTTTTCTCACAAAAATTGAATAACTGAAATTTTCAAGACCACTTTTCTGACTTTGTTGTCATTTAGAAATGCTAATTCACAACTTTCCCATATTTATACATCATTTTAACCGTTCACTATTGTCAGTCTGGATCATTGCAATCTTCCTACGCAGGATAATTGATAAATTGTTTTTCAAAGTATTTACATTAGAGTTACACTCAATAGCACTTTGGTTTTTAGTTAAATTGTAGACCTTTTAAAGTTACTGTTTGAACACCCCAATACATATTAAAGACATAATAAATATATATTGGGCCTTTAGTATAATGCTGGACAATAAGCAGATGAGCTAGGATTGAATCTCAGTGGCAACAAGTTTCTACCTTTTGCAATTTGTTCGGATCCAGATTCCACCCGGCCTTCTTTCCAACTGTATCTGGAGCCTGATCTTTAGATGTAAAGTCGTTGTGGGGCCGGCTAACCCACCTGCTTCCCTGGCTTTCCATAAATAGGTAGGGAGGAACATACACCTTCCACAGCATCTTAATGGTGCACTAGAAAGGGTTCTTTTATCTTTTATTTCTATCTTCTTGATCTGACTGTTTAATGTAGGAAACATTCAAAACTCATAGTATCACTTATGAGTTTTGAACAATGTAAAATAACAAACAGCAAAGAATTTGTTGTTGCTTATGTGTTTTATATAGTTACTAGCTGTTACCCGCGACTTCGTCAGCGGAGGTTTTGCAAGCAAACCCCATTTACATCCAATATTTCAATAACCATAGTAATTGTTATATAACACCTACCGCTGAAGAGAATTGCCGAAAATCAAACGAACTATTTTCAATTTGATCAATTTTCTGAAACGTTTACAATCGTTCTATAATCGAACCAATACGCAATAACAAATTCGAATTTAAAAC
>NW_019385152.1:139264-196888 GCF_000671375.1 Centruroides sculpturatus | reverse complement strand
CCCTCACCCCCCCGCGTTGGAATTTCGAAAAATCCTTTCTTAGTGTGCGTTTCCATGACGTACCCTAACTGTGTACCAAATTTCACCTCTTTAGGTTAAGCGGTTTGCTCTGGGCGATGATGAATCAGTAAATGAATGAGTGAGTCAGTCAGGACAAGCAATTTTATATATTTAGATATATTTCATGAGATATATATATATAAGTTATTACTCTAAATTTGTCATTGTGTTTCAATTTTTTTGTATGTCATATTTAACATTAATTTATTTTCATTCTATTTACTTTCTCAAATGGTTAGCTTTTACATAAGCAGTTTAGTTAATCAAGGTGATTTTGACTAATTAGAGTGAAAGTTATCTGTGTTGATTTACTGAAGAATTGGAAATAAGTGATCAAAAACAGAACGGTTATTGTTAAGTCTTATAAAAATTTTAATTATTTTGATTTTGATATATAGTTTTGATTCCACTTGCACGTTTCCAGCGGCAGTGGTGGTTACTTTGAAAACAATCTTGCAGACAGTCTAGTGGCTTGCCATGCCACCGTGGAAAATTTGGCACGCCGAATATTTGTTGCTACTGCTGCCACTATTTGACAATTTTGATGGCCAATAGTGATACTATTTGACATCAGAACATCAGGAGCCATTCCATACGTGAAAGTGTGACAGTGTATTTAAGGAATTGATGGGAAAAGTAATAGGTCTCTTTGACCTATAAGCTCGCGCTGGGCAGGGCCCCCTTTTCTAGGGGAGGGGACCATTATTAAGAGCTGGACTCTCTTTGGTAGAGTACTCTATGTACAGTATAGGCTGCACCAAAACCGTATTCCAAGTAAGAGGGTTGGACTCGAGAGGGGGAAGGCGATGAAGGTTGGTGGTCCCTTCTTGGGTTACGCCGGAGCCAGAGCTAAAGCATTTATCTCGGGTTTGACCAGTAGCTGCTGGGTATCAGACCAGGCCTATGATTAAGACATAGTCTCTTTATACTCCGTAGTGCCACTTGGCCGGGCAGAGGCAAATTACTTAGAGTTTGTTATATGAGGTGTATCTAATTGGCCAACGTATTGTTTTTAATCAGCTTTATTTAATTGCATAACTGCAAGTGCTATCACTTCTGTTAGAATAAAAGTTTTATATCTTTGTGGCCAAACATTGACCGCCATCTCTCGCTAGGACTGCCAGGAACTTGCAAGTGGAATCGAGGTTTGACAGAGCGTAGGTTTTCGAATGAAAAGTTTCTTAGTTTTAAAACCGTCGATTTTTAACTTCCTATCAAAAATATTATATTTACATATTTATGTATTATGCTTATTTTCCCGTTTGCCTGTCTATCAATCAGTTGTACTGTACTTTAAGAATTATAACAAGGAACTTAAAGTTAGAGTATCCGTTAAAGTCGAAAGTCTGTTACGTAAATGGATTTTCCCAATACGCGTGTTAAAAAATTATCAAATTAGTTAGTTTGTGCGCTTTAACTTGCGTAGATAGGTTTGTGTAATTAAAATTAAGTACGTACGAGAAATTTAATTTCACAGAAAAGTTTTCTGTATTATTGCTTACGTGTACTGTCAATAGTTTTTAGGATGTAATAGATCGAAACAAATGTAGGTATATTTTTTGGAAAATACTTTTTATGAGCAGTGACTCTTGGATTTGAAAAAAAAAACAGTTTAATTACGTATTCAAATTACCAGGGTGTTACTTTTCGCATACGACGTACCGACCAGAAGTTTTGTCCATTAAATGGAGGTTTTATCGTAATAATTATTAGAGTCGAAATTTTGTATTCAGAAAATATTACTGTCAAATTTATTGCAGTTTGGTGGTTAGACTGCGATGTAGACACGGAATTCGAACGATTCGATTATGAGAAATTCACGAATAATCTCGGGAATATCTTTTTACTACCGATTTTGGCAGAAATAAATGCTCGTTTGTGTGCAGACGTGCAACAAAAGAACTGCAATACCAAACTAGATCTAAGTGATGCTACATTTTTAAAATAATCTGTCGAGTTTTTTTTAACAACGAATAATATCCGTTGCATTTTCTCCAGATCCCAACGCTAAATCCATTAATATAAAGATTTAAAATTTGAAAAATATGTTATTTTATTAATAAGGGGATGGTTACTTTTCGTGGTATCGACGCAATTACTGTCTTCTCTGTGCCTTTTTTTATATTACGTTTTGAGACACTGGACTTTTCCACACGCACTTTATTTTCTTAAAGTTCATTAAGAAAATAAAGTGGATGTGGACGAGTCCAGTGTCAACACTTAACAATTACTATTTTACATATAATTGGTCATCCCGGTTTGACGAATGCGATTCGATATTCTTTATATTTTATAATAAGGTATCGACGTGTTAAAATGATTATTCCTTTTTTATTCGTAGGAAAGCGGAAATGCTGTTCATCAAAGCGGCCACAAAAGTTCGTCGAATCACAAATCCCTCAAAACGTCGACGAATGCCCACTCTTCCGGCGGCGTCCAGAATGCAGCGAAAGACTGCAAGAGCGCTCGCGTATCTAAGGAGAAAAGTTTTGCGGAAAAGGAGACTAAAGAACAGAAGCCGGTCAAGAGCGGAAAACACCCGGAGAAGGAGGGCAAACAGTCGGGGCTGAAGAGACACACTTCTCCCCCCTTCGGACGGAACGCGGAAGGCATTCCCGGCAAGAAGAGGCCCCGCAGCGCCTCCACCTCGTCGGAGAACAGCTCGGTGCTGTCGGCGGCGGGGGACAGAAAAGACGGCTGCAAGACGAAGAGCAAAGAGTCGAAAAGCAAGGACAAACGCAAGAACAGGGCGACGGACGAAGAGCGGGCGAGTAGCAAGAAGGAGCGCTCCAAGGACAAGGCCAAATCGTCCAAACACAAGAAGGCCACTCCGGAGCCCGGCAACGGCGCCTCTCCGGACGTCCGGAAGACGGCCGGCGGGCCCCAGGAAACGGAGCGGTGCAAGACGCCCGAGGAACCCCAGCCCCCCTTGGCGGGAGAGGCCCCCGACCTGGGCGAGCGGGAGGAGGCGGGCAGCAGCCCCTCGTCCAGCCTCAGCCTGTCGCCCGTGCCGCCGGGCGGCAGCCACGGTCCGCTGGCCACCATGATGGCCGAGATGGAGAAGGACTTGCTCTCCCCTCTCTCCAGCGATCCCCCGTCTCCCGTCCGACCCGACTCCCCTCCGCCCGAGCCCGGCCCGGAGCCCGACCGCGTTAGGGAGGAAGCGGAAGCGGTCCCGGTGCCGGCCAAGGAGGAAGAGGCCTGGGCTAGGAGCGCGAAAGAGGAGGCGGAAAAGCCGGGGAGGGCGAAGAAGGAGCAGGCCAAGGCCAGGAAGGAGGAGGGCGAGGGCAACAACAAAAGCAGGAAGGAGGTGGTCGGCAAACAGGCCAACAAGAAGGACGAGGAAGAGAAGAAGAAGCAGATGGAGTCTTCGTATCTGAAAGAACTGGTGGCGCTGCAGCGGCAGATCATGGCCCTGAGAGACAGGCAACTGCTGCAGAAGATCGTCGACGTCATCGAGGAGACGGGACGCTACAACATCTCCAGATCGTCTTTCGACTTCGATCTCTGTCTCCTGGACCAGTCCACCGTTCGCAAACTGCAGAGTTGCCTGACGGTCAAGTGATGGGCGGTGGGAGGTCGGGCACGTGCCAAAGTGCCGCCGCACCCGGTCCCGAAAGAGAAACCGGACGTCGGTCGGCGGTCCGACTCGCGCCAAATGTAATTATTCGTTCCAGCTGTGATAAATCGCGTTTTAAAATGCCCCGCCGCGTCGCGCGTTTCCAATTTTATACGCGATTCCACGCAAAGTAAACGGTTTTTAAGAGTGGGAGTGGCCGAGGTCGCCCGTCTCCGTTCTTTTTTAAGCACAAATCGATCCGCCGGGCGGCGTTGGAAGATGTCTTAACGCCTTTCTAAAGACCTATTTTGAATATTCTTTTGGTTTGCCCAACTGCCGCGACTCCGGCCGAATTTCTTGTCTTTATTTTCTTACTTTCCTCGCGGAATCGGAGAGAGCGCCCGCGGTTCGATCGATGGCCCGTGCCGATCTACCTCTTTTAGTTGAGACTCGTTCGAGTCCCTTAGTCGGCCACGTCCCTGGCGGCTGCGTGGTTCGACGGAATGCATTTTTTAAGTATCTGTGATAAAACCGACCGAATTTTTTTCGACAATAAGTTTCTTTTAACCACGCCATTCGTTCGATTCGGTACACTCCGCGTTACGTCCGGGTGTAAGGTATACTTTCCGTTTCGATATACAAACGTCGGGACCGCTCGAGTGTTTAGTTGGCTTCGACACGAGTGTCCCGGGTTCAGTGCCAAAACCGTCCCCCGAGAGGCGACGGTGGCGAGTTATCCGATTTTGTTCCTAATGTTTTCGTATCTTATCGAGTCGTTCTTTAGTTAAGTACTAAAACTGTTAATTATCGGCTTAATTTGTGTAATTGTATAATATATTGTTGAGTAAATTTAATGATTTTATTCAATTACCGAAAATTTGTTTTTCTTTTCTCGTCTCGTTTCTCCGCCGTCGATTGGCGCAAATTTTCGGACCGAAAACAAAAGTATAATTTTACAATTAAATATCCACGGAGTTTCTTCCGGAAAATTACATTGGTTTCCGGTTTCCGACCTAAATTCTAAATTTAAATATTGTCCACATCGGCTCGAAGCGCCGTGACCAAGTTTTTCGTATTGTTCCGTGGAATTCTTTTTTCGTCTTATAATTAATGGCAAATCGATTTTTATACATCTGTGTACAAATAAAAACTCGCTCTTAAACTAAATATTCAGAATAGGGAAAGCTATAAATCTATCCATCTATTTACATACGCGACGAATATTCTCGTAACCTCTTCCTTATATATATAGAGTATATTTGCGACCAAAGGTTGTACAGAATGTTAATTATACTTCGGAACAACGAACATTCTCAAACCACTTATCCCGGTTGAAGGGAGCGAGTCCGCCGGCTACAATGGGGAGGGGTCTAGATCCCATCGCCTAGCCTAACCTTAAAAAATTGATCTCGGTTGCAATATGTCGTCTTATCTGTTCGAAATATGTTACGCGTAGGGGCCGGGAGGATAACTATGATATATCGGAAATTTATTCACTTAAAATTGTTAAGTAACGCTATACGACGCGCGATTACCGCCTCCGACAAAACAATTACACCATATAAAATAAGCATCGGGTGACAAAAAGACGATATAAAGTTTCGGAAATCCTTAATTTATTCGTATTACGCTCGAATCGGTATAAGGTGGATGGTATAGCTCGGTGGTTCCTACCCCTAAACGCAATTTCGCGTACCACTAATTGGGAACCATTGGTATAGCTTAAGCAGAAGATAAACACGGAACCGCTGCTAACCAGACGGACAGACGATAGCCGACCGGGAATTGGAAGTTAGCGAAGGAACATCTCGGAACGTGACGAAAGTAGGCTACACCGACGCCACGAGATTCCCATCTGACGCGTGGCAATTTTGTTTTTATTACTACAATAGAGCGTCGATTATCCGAATCAATTGGGAATCAAAACCACTCCCGCATCGCTGTAAAAATGAACGTAATTAATTCGCTTTTCATAGACATAAAAGATGTACCGTGTTTCCCCGAAAATAAGACAGTGTCTTATATTAGTTTTTGCTCTGAAAAATGCGCCAGGTCTTACTTTCAGGGAATTCTTATTTTTTCCAGGAAGAAGAATTCACATTTATTATTGAACAAAAAAAACTCGATGACTAATTAGTGCTTACTGAACCGTAGCACTATGCAAATGTCATGTGGCGTGATTTCCGGCCGACCAATTAGCCATCACCAGCCGTAACGTTATGCAAATCTGTGATTCCCAAGCCATAGTCTTATGCAAATCATGCCGTGTGGCGTGATTGTCTGCTGACCAATCAGTGGCTGTACTTTCAAAAAACCAACGGCCACTTTCAAGCATCTGTCCATGACCGTTACGACTAAAAAAAAACTTCGCTAGGTCTTACTTCCAGGGGGAGGTCTTATATTTCGCAATTCAGCAAAATCTGTGCTAGGTCTTATTTTCTGCGGATGTCTTATTTTCGGGGAAACACGGTAATTCGAACATCTTAATAGTGGGTGTCGATCGACTGCGACCACCTCGCTAATCTGTTTTGCATATTTCTTATTTTCGTATTCTTCCGGGGCTACGAAGCCGAAGACTTCCTCGCCCGGAAGTTGTGTGGACTACGATTCGCGTAGAACAAAGTCTCGTCTCTCCGAGGGTATTGGTAATTTAAATGTCGACCAACTGCCAGAAGGGGACTTCGAGGCGAAAGGTCTGCTAGGCTCGATTAAAATGAACCAGAGACCGAATAGTAAATTGGATAATTTGATCTCGGGTATGGGTTACGAATTTTAGTGGATTTGGAAACGCGATTGGAAAAGACAGATTCTGGTTTGCGTTTCCCACCAATTTATCTTGATAGTTATAACGATACGTTTTACCATCAATCACTAACAGAGTTTTTTAACACAATTGACAGCCCCGGCTTCTTTTTTCTCTTTAGCAAACAATCTTAATGCTGCTTTAACTCGCTCGGGATTGCCATCATTTATATAAATATCCGAACTTTATTTATAAATTAATTTATAAATATCCGAAATATTATCTCTTTCTTTTATCAAAAACTTAGGGGTACATTTAATTTTTACATTAAGTCTCTGGAACGGAACGCGTGCACCGGCCAACCTACAACTACACTTATTTATATTTTAGAAACAATTAAATTCGTATAGCATTCAAAACTTTCGAATTTCGAAAAACACAAATATGCTAATTCACTACGGACAACCGTTTAACCCAGTGTTTCTCAACGGGGGCGTTTTTCCTTGTTCAGGGGGCGATTAGTAACAATTTATATTTTGGGGGCGAAAAACAATTTTCTGGGCGATATAGTAAAACATATTAAGAATAATTAGATATTTTATTGGTTATATCGTACGATAATTAAACAAATAACATTATACTAGTCACTAGTCTGTTCGATGCGGTACGAATTTGGCGTTAGCCTCGGCCCTCGGCATCGGAATTTTGAAGCGAAGGGAGCGATACTACGTAATGGTTTCATTGAAGGGGGCGACGATTCGTTAGAGGTCGAGAAACACTGGTTTAACCGAAGCGAAACAGGTTTTTCCCTGGCTACGGATGTCTGCCTAGCGGGGTTCGGCCACAATCCGCTACGGTTCGAAACGGAGGGGTTCCGTAATACCGCCTTTTCCCTACAATGTTTTGGAGTCGTTTGTAACGCGGCACTAGAAGTTAATTTGGTTAAATCGAAAATTGCTGTTTTTAGGGAAGGAGGCGTGGGTCCTGTTAAAGAAAAGTTGTTTTATACAGGTAGTAAGATTGAGGTGGTTCGAGAATTTAAATATCGGTGTATTATTTTCGAATGGTAGATATGTCAAGCATTTCGACTTAATTACAGTAGAACCTCCATTATCCGGATTTTCGATTATCCGGATTGTTCAAAATAAACAAAAATTTTACGAATTTGCTGATTTGCAATTGGCGAATTACGACAGTTTATGTACGTGATGGAAAGCATAACTTTTTTGTTTCAACAACGCCTCATCCAGCACAGTGGTCGTAAACTCTTAAATATATTTTACGTAGTAATAAAAATATAATTTGACATACGTATTTATAAATAATTTATATTCAAATTATATCATTTCTATGACCAAGGGCGGCGTAAGGCATGGATGACGTGGGCCACCGCCTATGCCTCGCGGTTCGAAGGGCCTCGCGCCTCGAAGGTTTACGCATTACTTAAAAGCCGCGAACGCGACGAAAAAATTTTACTCGTCATAAAATGATAAATTGTTTGTCAAATTTTTATTCATAAAAATGCAGTATCAACTGCATTTTATTTTATAAAATCCGTCTTCTTGCGCCACCAGAGGGCCTTTTAAACAATAGGTAGTCTGTTAGCGTTGGTCAGTAGTAGTCCAAATGCAATACGAATGTTTCTTTTTTGAAAATTTGATCACGATTTAAATACAGTATTTAGTTTTAATATTACCGATATGTCATCGAAAAGAAAACGTGTTATATTATCATTAAAAGACAAATTAAAGTATTTGTTTCGATTATCCGGATTTTTCCTTATCCGGACTACCTTCATCCCCAATTAGTCCGGATAATCGAGGTTCTACTGTATCATGTATGGGAATTCGCATAGTGTTTTTGTAATTACAGTAATACCCCGAACTTACGCGATAGGTGGGACCGAGCGATAACCGCGTAAGTCGGGGTATAATTTTGCAATTTGTGTAAAATCCAAGTGGGATGTATGTAAGCTAATAAATGTTCTCGTTAATCTTATCTCGTCTTTTGATTCGTTCATTGTTACAAGAAATCAGCACATAGTCTCCGTAGATATAACAAACACAGAAATAAATTGTAGCTATGTGTCGATTCCGCGCGACACGTCCGAACATGTAAGTTGAACAATAATGTGGAGGGAATGAGTAATCAAGAGTTGCGTGGTGCTCAAACAAAAGACGAATCGACGAGATTTGAAAATCGCGTAACTCCGGGTTCGCGTAAGTCGAGGTATCACTGTATATTATTATTATTTTTTCTACCGGTCATTTTATTTATGTACTGAAGTTGTATGGTGCGCGGAATATTGCGTATATGTTATAATTACTGTATATTATGTTTTGGTTTTGTTTGTACGGACTTACTTTTTACAAAGATTACCTTTTTACTGTATTATATTTACTGTATTTGTTTGTCATGGAACAAAGTTTCTTCGGTGTTTTCATCTTTATTTTGTTCCCCGTACTTAGGGTATTTGTACCTTGTACTAAATAAATTATTATTATTTATTTAGTACAAGGTACAAAATAAATTACTCGTTCACAATATATTATTATTATTTATTGTGAACGAGTAAATATACAGTGGGGGATCGGTTAACGAACAAATCGGATAACGAACACTTTGGCGAAAGATTTTTATGATCGGACAACGAACACTTCACTGAACAAACATAAAAAGAAGCGACGGAAATAGCAAATACCGACTGATTTTCCTTTGTTTTCGGGTGACTTTATGGAGCGCGGGAGACCTCAACGTCGTCGCTCAATCCGATATATACTGATTAGATAATATCCCTCGAACTTTGAAATGCTCCCTTATAATTTCAACCTTTAATTTTTCTGACAAACAATTCTTTTATAGTATTCGCGAGGCTGTCGGGCGGGCACTCGTTAAGTTTTGCGTCGGTTTTTATTTTCGAAAGATGAGGATATAATAGTACCGTGTTTCCCCGAAAATAAGACAGTGTCTTATATTAGTTTTTGCTCTGAAAAATGCGCCAGGTCTTACTTTCAGGGAATTCTTATTTTTTCCAGGAAGAAGAATTCACATTTATTATTGAACAAAAAAAACTCGATGACTAATTAGTGCTTACTGAACCGTAGCACTATGCAAATGTCATGTGGCGTGATTTCCGGCCGACCAATTAGCCATCACCAGCCGTAACGTTATGCAAATCTGTGATTCCCAAGCCATAGTCTTATGCAAATCATGCCGTGTGGCGTGATTGTCTGCTGACCAATCAGTGGCTGTACTTTCAAAAAACCAACGGCCACTTTCAAGCATCTGTCCATGACCGTTACGACTAAAAAAAAACTTCGCTAGGTCTTACTTCCAGGGGGAGGTCTTATATTTCGCAATTCAGCAAAATCTGTGCTAGGTCTTATTTTCTGCGGATGTCTTATTTTCGGGGAAACACGGTAGGTAGAGAATGGGCAGATGTTTGATGTTGCTGGGCAATATGGCGTGAACAAGTCTACAGTAGGCCGCAGTCAATCTTATCTAAGATACAGACTCAAAGCAAAAATCACTTCTGAGAAATAAAGAACATCAAAGAACTCATAACGGATCTGACGACAGAAGAACGCCAAGGAATGTTGAATGGAGAACACCAAGAAACTCTGCGAGATATGTTTTTATGCTTTATTGTGAAAAAGAGGATTAATGCCGATATCTGCTATTAATTAAAGATCTTTTGAAGAAGTGGGCGATGTCAGATCAACGGTATTAGAATGGCATACAAACCAGGTTGAGATTAATAGGCTTGGGGATCTCTACAATTACAATGCTTTTAATTACTTATGAAAATCCTGAAGAAGAGAGAAAAGCGATCGACATTAGACAGAATATTTAACACCCACAAATAAAAAACTATAACTAATAAAAATGCAAGTCCGTGCATATATGTATTTTTATTATTACATATAAATAAACGTAGTAAGAAAGTATATATATTTTTTTATTTTGGGGGGTCTGCGGAACGAATTAATCAAATTCCCATACAAACCTACGGTAAATTCATAATCGGTTAACGAACAATTCGGATAGCGAACAAAGTCTTGGAACGGATTATGTTCGTTAACCGATCACCCGCTGTATAACATAATAATTGCTCGTTCACAATATAATTAATAGTGAGCGAGCAATTATTTATTGTGACACGGTCACAATGCCGGGCTGCAATTTTTAATTAATTTAATTTAAAATATATGCTCTCCACCTCAAATTAGTAGTGTCTTGCCTCCATACATCATACTCTTCCTTTAGCAATCGAGTGGTGCCGGTCGTCTATCCAACATCTTTCGGGGAGAAGGGAATATTTGAGTCGAAATAACGTGACTTCCGGTTTGCATCGAACGTTCACATAGTTAATCGGGCCTCCTATTCCTAAGGTTCCGTGTCTGGTCTCGGATTTCATTATCTGGTTCTTTCCTTCTCGAGATTAAGGGAAGACGGACGGACGACAATGGGAATTTATACGGATGCGCGATGCGCCGTGCCCTAATTACGTGGCGAAGAAACCGACTCTAAGTTTTAGGTAGGTTTACAATTTTTTCAAATTGCAGCCCAACGAACGTTAAATTTAATCTTTAACACGATTTGTGTTCGAGCCGGATCAAGATGCGACAAAGAAATTATTATTGATTGAAATCTTTCAGCTATTTCATTAAATATAAAAGTTATATCATTTAAGAAAGAAATTGTTAATTTTGTAATTTATTCTCCAATTAGCGTCGAGTTTATTGGTGTCAAACTTTTACTTTATGGTTACAGTGAATATTACGAAGCCGCGAAGTAACGACACTTCTGAAAACTTCTCAATAGAGGACCGTGCGGTTCTGAAGACACCGCGTTGCTTTTCTTTTATTATTTTAAGCTTCTCTCCACGGATTTTGCATATTGCTGTTTGATAAATTCATTTTTACTTGTCATAAATTATTAATGAGTTTTTTTAACTCCGCCCGGCGGGTACTAAGAGGCCTCTTTTAGCCAGCCCATTATGGGTTCGTCCAGGCCCACAATGGGGCGGCCGGGTGGTGAGGGACGGAGGCCGACGTATTTGTTCGGACTAACTCCAAAAAATTCCTGGGGATTTTTCGGCCCGTCCGGATTCGATCCCGCGTCCTTCAGAGCGGTAGGCTTTCACCGAGTTAAAAATTTAGCAATTTTACCTTCGTGTTTAAAGAAAAAATTTGAAACATTCAAATAAAATGATTGTTTCGTTTTTTACTCTCTCCTTGCGGGAGTCCCGAAGAGACCTCAGTGCCGGAGCGCTTCTTAGTGCTTCCACGAACACCGAGAGGGCCTTTTTCCATACTCCTCGTGGGTTCTGGCCAACAAAAGAATGGCCGGTGGCGAGGGAGGAGACCCAACATCTTTACAGGAAAATTTTTGTGGTTATTTGTCCGGATCGCCTTAACCGCCTCGGTCATCAGTCCATTCCTCCTGGGATCGAGAAAACTAAGAACTAACTTACAAACGAGCACCAAATCATTCGAATTTCGTGTCGTGCATCGACTCGTTAGTAATTTTGAATTAGAAGTCGTTCGGACCAGCGACGTTTCCAACTTTTTCCTCTATGAAACAATTTTGCAACGATAAAAGTTAAAATAAAAATTATTAAATCGGAAACAATGTTTTATTTGTGTTCTAAAATATATTGACGAAAAAATTTAATTCTTAGAAAAGTAATTATATAGGAAATTTGTAAAATAATTGCTCAGTTTAATGTTGCGTTAACATTTCGGAATGATTTGACGTCGAAAGTTCGACGACCGGCCTACCCGAGGGCGGATCAAGGATTTTCGGGGCTTAGGGCTTATCGAAGTCCAATGGAGCCATCCGTACGGCTTGAGCCCTATTAGTCCCTATGTAGATCCGCCCCCTGGTCTCTGTTGGGATCCGGGAAACCTCAGAAATTTTCGGGTCCCGCTCCTCGGTAATTCTTTATATTGTTTTATATTATATTTGTTTTCATTCTAATGGCTACAGTGTCGCTTGCCGAAATTGACGTATCGCGATTAGTTTGACTTAGGTAGCTTCGCTTTCTAACGAAACAGCAAAGAATATTACGTATTTGCCCGGCCGTCCCATCGCCACTAACTCGCTAACAAAAGACCATCTCGGTGCTCTTAGTGAAGAGTAGTACAGTAATAAAAAGAAAACAAAAAGCATAAGGCGGTTCTACACTCCGTACAACCGAAAACATAAAAGTTAAGGATTATACTTTTAAAAGCGTTCGTAAACTTTTCGTATACAGTATTTATTAATATTATAAAGTATCGATTACTTTGATATTAGAGAATTTCAGACGGCGCTGCGACATTCCAAAATGGAAATATGGTAGTAAGACGGGAAACGAAATGACCTGTCTTCCTCAACTCACTTCTTTCGTCTTTGCCGAAAAATTGGGAAGAGGATCGTACGCAACCGTCTACAAAGCGTACAGAAAGGTTAGTTCTAATAATTATAAGTGGAAATAACCAAGTTTACGCTTAAAACACGTTTAATGTTGTTAAAGGGATCCAAAAGAGAGGTCGTGGCCATAAAATGCGTGGAAAAGTCGTCGCTGAATAAGACTGCGGTGGATAATTTAATTACGGAAATTTCTATTTTGAAGAAAGTCAAAAATGAATACATCGTTGAACTCAAAGATTTCGAGGTATGTTCCATCGATAATGAATAAATCACGTGTAAAGATCTTGAATATCGTCACCCGCGAGATGAAACTGTAGCTACATTCGATTAGCGTAATTTTAAGTTTAAATTTCGTTTCGATCACATCGGTTACGTCACTCCCCGCAGTCGCGTCGTGGGGACGACAATGCTTAACCACAATGCTAAAAAAAACTATGCTACTTTACTTTTCAAATCTTCTAGTGTGTTCTGGTCGGAGCCGACATTATTATCGAATGACAATAAAAATTTTAATGTAATGTATTTTACAAATGTAATACGATTACAAAAAATAAATAAACAGATATAATACGTACGGGGTGAGCGTGCCGGGTAAAAGCGTAATTTTTGCTAGTCGTGCGTGTTTTTGCCGCTAGGTTCGGTAACGTACAAAAATGATGGTTTGCGAGCGACGACGTGATTTATGAAAAACGTTGCCGGGGATTCCGTGCGGGTCGGTACGAAAAGAAATCCGCGGGAGCGATGTCGCCAGTTACCGCGCCGACCGGTGAGTGACGTAGAACCTAGTAATCTCACTGTGTCGGATATGATTGTATTTGTGTATTGCGGTTCCTCCCGACCGATCCCGTTACGCGTGCACTCTCGAACCACATCCTTTAAACTTTGTTAGATGACGAACGATGTTTTTTTTTATTCTTTAATTATTATTTTTACGTATATTATTGTAAAATTTTGTACGAGTAAAATTTTGTTTCTGATTGCGTATTGTAAGTTGATTTAAGCGAGCGGTTGCGTCGACGAATCTATACCGACGGTTCCCAAATTTATTATACCCGTGGATTTTTCTCGTAGCAAAAAGTTGACCGTGAACCCCGAGTGAAATAACTCTAAGCGACTATGTAATAGCAAAATAACAAATTTAATTTTGATGTCTTGAATGGTAAATGATGGTGTAAAAATAAAATATAAATAAATAAAACATTTTGATATTTAAAGTAGTATTTATCGAAATTACTAGCTAAAGCTTGCTTGTTTTTGAAAAATGAGTATAATATAATGAAAACAAAAAAATGTATAATTTATTTCTAATGGGATTATAAATTACATTACAAAAATATAAAATTAATGTTTTTTATTTTATCTATTGAATTTTCATAGAAAAACATATTTTTGATCAAAATAAATGAATTATTTATATATTAATTCATATGTCTGTGTGTCCTTATTATACAATTTAGCATGTAAAATGTCTACTAGGACTTATTATACCGATGACCTTGTTCTGCAAATTTAAGAAAACTAATCAGAAAAACAGAGTCTTTATTTTTCACCTTATTGTTCACGGGTGAAGAATAAAGACCGTTGTTTTTTCTGATTAGTTTTCTTAAATTTGCAGAACAAGGTCATCGGTATAATAAGTCCTAGTAGACATTTTACATGCTAAATTATTTATATATTTTTAGTCATTAAATGGTTTTTATAATTATGAAAAACAACCAATAATAATCACTGTTTTGGAAAGAAATTAAATAAATGTATAAAATTCCATAAACGAACAAAATAAATTCTAAAATGTCGTAATATGTGCATTAAATGAAGCACAGAGCCCATTTTCAAAATGGGCAAGCTTTAGCCAGTATTTCCACCATGCAATGCTTGTCCTTACTTGTATTTTATGTACTTATCTATCCACAAGTTTCCAGAAAATGTTTTTGTATTCTGCCACACCAGGGCATATGTCTTGACAGCCATTATGATACTGCTAGTCGTTAGTTTAGGTCTGCAATTTTTAGTTGCAGACCTAAACTAACAACAATCGTTGGCGGCAATGTCTTACGAAACCACTTCGGGTAGATTACGTGCAATGGTTGACTGCCATAATAGCCAGAGAGTTCTTTATAAGTGGTTTAAAGTTGTGTGCGACACACGTGAAAACATGATGTGTCGAGATTGTCCACATATTTGAATGTACCAGTTACATTAATTTCCATGGAATAAAAATTTTAAGAAGAGAATGAGTAACCAGCCATGCACGTACAATACATCCAGGTAGATAAATAACTTTGCTATCATTAGACACACAAGTCCATACAAAATGATTACATGCAGATAGGATTTATGATGGCTCTAAGGACACAAATGTTTTGTGACAATTTATCAATTAAAATTTCATCTACTTTACCACTTGAAACATAATTGAGTCAAGACTCCTAAAATTAAGCATTTCTTGCTTTTAATAAGGTATTCAAATATAGTTGGATATTCCAAAGGTGGCCATTCTCTCATGTAATTATTCTGCGATTTTATAGTACTAATTGGTGAAAATAACTGTCCATCTAAAAATAAATTAGAAAATACAAGTTTGCAGAAGAAACTATATAAAAATCCAAAAACTTTGCATTAGACTTAATTCTACGATATTCTGTGAATATTTTTGAGTACTTTATGAATTAAACGGGGATATAAATATGTCCTGAAGAACAATAACAGCAGAATATTAGTAAAATTATAGAAGCCAATTTTCCAATTATTTTCTAAATAGAAAAAAATTAAAAAATAGGATTTATGTTTTCTTAATTTTACTTTAAACTTTTATCAGCTTTAAGATATTTTCCCACCATGCAAGTAGCACACTTTTTTCTTTGTTAGAAAAAATTTAAACTTATGTAAAAAATCGAAATACTCTCTTTATAATTTAAAATATATTACTCTTATCAATTACTAACAAAGTGGTCGTTATGAACAAATTTCTATTAGTTATTTAAAAATCAATTATATTCTCAATCAATTAAAATCAATTATTAATTAATAGTTTTGCAGTTCTATTGTTCTTGCAGTATCTTACAGCAGCATGACGGTGCACTACAGTACGGGAAAATACACGAACCTTCTCTGGAAACTTGTGGACACTTATATTTTACTCAGGATGTAAAAATAACTACCAATTTATTATTATTTATTTTTAACTTTCATAATAACGAAAACGGGTGACAATCATTTTACTTTTTATTAAACCTTTCGTGGACCCCCTGATATTGTCCATGCATTCCAAATTAATTTTAATTTGTCAAGAACTCCCAGGGGTTTGTAGGAACCACTTTGAGAAACATTGATCTAGATCAGGGGTCGCCAAACTTTTTTAACCGTCGACCCTCAACCACTTTCCAAAGCCTCACATTGACCCCCACCGTAAAGTTTTATTACAAGTGTATGTGTATGAGCAAAAAAAAAGAACATTGTGGTCTCTGTATGAGCAAAAAAAAAGAACATTGTGGTCTCTGTATGAGCAAAAAAAGAAAAAAAAAGGTTGTGACCCTTTAGCCGCATCGACCCCCTAATCGACCCCCAATGATGTTGCATCGACCCCTGGGGGTGAATAATGACCACTTTGGCGACCCCTGATCTAGATGGATAAACTGTAGATTATTGTAACCTATAATTGCATGATGAAAGTAGACACTATGTATTGTATCTCTGCACATTACCAAAAAGTAAAGCTGGCTGCTAAAAAAGATCAGAATCAAAATAGAAATTGAAACTGGAAACATAAGGGACAAAAAATACTAAAAATTTAATGCTGGGAGCATAAATGCTATTGATTGAAGGTGTAATAATTGGTTGGGTAACCAACTTCTGAATTCTAAACTTAATGCTACACTGTTATTAATAGATATAAATCTTCCATTTTAAAGTTTGCTACTACAAGAGTGAAGATAAAAATTCAGTCACTGGAAATGTGGATGAAATGGAATTCGCAAAAATGTATGCAGAAAATAATTTTTACTGCCAAAATGTGGATGCATATATATAAATGTTACCCTAGATATTCAGAATTAATTACTGAAATTTTTCTGATTAATTTAAAATAAGACTTTGCTGAGAGATTTGGAACATTTTAATACATTTACATTTATTTAGGAAAAGAAAAGTATGAAAATTACCCTGTAAAATTCTATGAGTTAATGAAAATCTTCCAAATTTTTAGTCTTATTTTTGCATTTGACCTGATAATGTTGAAAATTGGTTAGTGTCAAATAATTGGAACATAAATTGTGGGACAAAGTTTTATCAGAGTGTGAGAATTATGAGAATTTCTTGTATTTAAAGTATGAATTTAAGATTAGCATTTGATACAAAAAATTCTTCTAGTAATGTAATGTGATGGCATTTAAATAGATTTGAGCCTCAAAATTACATTATATGTGATCAGATTTGGAGTGTTGTAACTCAATTATAAAAAATAGAGTCTGGATAATGTAGGAAAATTATATATCAATAGATATTGATTTGTTCCTGCTTTCCTAACATTGCAATGGCTAGCTTAATTTAGAATCATTGAAAGAATTATCATATTTTAAGTATTGGGACAGAGACATTTGTGAATCTGTTTAGGGAGAGAATTTAAATATTTTTATGTTGAGAATTGCTGATATTTCTGTAAAATAATTCACATCACATTTAAACAAATAGTTATAGTTTAAAGTTTTTATAAACTTTTATATGAAACTAGCTGTTACCCATGACTTTGTCTGCAGAGGTTTTGCAAGCAAACCCCATTTACATTCAATATTTCAACAACTATAGTAATTGTTATATAACACCTACCGCCGAGAATGACGAGAATTGCCGAGAATCAAACGAACTATTTTCAATTTGATCAATTTTCTGGAACGTTTACAATTGTTCTATAATCGAACCAATATGCAATAACAAATTTGAATCTAAAACAGTTTGAACATTTTTAAAATCGAAATAGATAAAAATATTTATAACAATGTCTGAAATGTTATCATTTTAATACACCTAAGTACTCGATGAAGATTAAATCCTCTCCCTCTCCCGCCCACGGGGGAATTTCGAAAAATCCCTTCTTAGCGTGCATTCCCATGGCATACCCTACTAAAACGCAGATAAAAACAAAAAATTGCATATAAAATAGTGCAGTAGAAGCTGTTTTTCTGGTTAATCCTTAATCCTCTCCCTCTCTCCCCACGGAAGAATTTCGAAAAATCCCTTCTTAGTGTGCGTTTCCATGATGTACCCTAACTGTCTACCAAATTTCACCTCTTTAAGTTAAGCGGTTTGCACTAGGCAATGATGAATCAATGAGTCAGTCAGTCAGGATAAGCAATTTTATATATTTAGATACATGCAGTATTAACTTAAATGTGATACTAAACTGTGCAATTAATTGTCAGTCTTTCTGATTTATGTAATACAGTATTTATGGACTAAATTAACTTAATTGAGTATTAAGACCTGTGAATTTATTATTATAAATTCTTAATTGATTGTCATAAAGAATAATGAAGAATTTATTTTTTAAATTAAAAGAAAAATACCTGCCAAAATATTAAAATATTGTAATTTCAGATGTTTTATGCATACTTTGTCATGGCTTTTGAAATATATTGATGGATGACTAACCAGTTATAGTAATAACAGATAATCAGTATTATTTTAGATATTAAATTAAAACAGTGCTAAATTGCTTATTATTTTTGTAAATAGGTCAAGGATTTCTGTCAGAAAATTTAATTTCTGTTTTTAAGAAATGCAGTTGCTATAAAATAGACAAAATAAATTATTTTTATGGATTTTTTTTTGTTTTAAAACTTGCAAATGAATTTTTAAAAATATAAGTTTCTAATTAGGAAAAACAATTTAATTGATACATTGAATTTGTTACGATTTACATTAAATTAGATTGGTGAAAACATAAATCAAAATTTAATCTGTTTTTAATCTCTAATCTTCATGATTTTACGATAAATAGAGAATAAATAAATTTTTGACTATTAATGAGTGATTATCTTTCTTTAATAATTTGGAATAAAAATTGTGCTGATAAAAAGCTTTGTTAACTCAAAGTATTGATCTATACGAATAAGTCAATAATATGGCAATAAATTATTATTGTGATCTAAATGCTCACGATAATGATTTATGGCCATATTAGATTAATTATTTTGAATTATGTTTTTGGAGTAGTTTTCCACAATGTGCTTGGATTGTGCTAAAAAAATTTTAATTTAGAAAAATTACACAATTGGAATGACTGTTGACAAATGTGTGTTGTTTTGTTAATTTTTTAAAACAAATCTAGTTACTTAGATTTGAATAAAGTCCAGTTTAGATAGTTTTCTAATTTTTAAAATGAAAATTTAAATTTAGATTTTGGTTAAATTATTAATTAGATTTAAATTATAGATATTTCTTAAAAATAATTCTTTTAGAAAGATTATGAATTTTAAACATTAAGAATTAAAATGCATTGTTTATTTTAGTGGGACGATAAATACATCTACTTAATTATGGAATACTGCAGCGGTGGTGACCTGTCACATTTTATTCGTCAAAGGAGAAGACTACCCGAAGTTATTGTCTGTAGATTTTTGCAACAATTAGGTTGGTTTTTCTCTTGTTTTAATGTTAAAGCTAATAGTAATTTGGTAGAATATTTTTTTTAAGCCTTAATTCAGTTTCAACTTAATATTTCATTTTGAATTCACATAACACTGGCATAATTTTAAAAATTAAAATTGAAAGCTTAAATATATAAAACTCCACAATTTCATTTCAAATTAAATTATAAAAATACTTTAATGGAGGAGTAAAAATATATACAAACTAAACTGTGAATTTGGTAAGCATTTTCATACTAAACACACGTTAGGATCAAATCTTACAGATTGATTTTTGAAAAACTAAATGTTAATTGTACATCATCATATATGTACAGTCCTGTCCAACATGTTGTTCAGATTATTGGGACATTGCCATTTTCTGCAGTAGTCATACTGCAGAAAAATCGATCATTGTTGTGTTGAATGCATTAAATGTGCCAAGCACTAAACTCTTTGAATGATTGCCAGTCTCATTTCCATGGCAATGGGTCAAAATGCTCATTGGAGAAATTAAAATTAATTGTCAAAATGTGTTTTGGCAAAATTAAACAACTTCTATGTTGTACTAATATATTATGTTTTTTGACAAGTAGTGTTATTACTAATCTTTGTTGCTGTGATTATCTTGATTATAATTAATATTACATTCTCAATTATACTTGAGTTTATTATATATTTGTCAACATGGACATTAATCATTAACAGGACAGTTATACTGGTGTTAAGCATTTACACAAGAATTGAGGAAAATGTTCTTAGAGAAAACAGACTTTCTTTATTAAGCTAACTGTACACATACAACGATTATCATCTGTGTTTCGGGCCATCATGCCCCTCATCAGCAGGATTACAAGGATTACAATATTTGACTATAAAATAATAAATAGATAATTAAAAATAAAATAAAAATAAAAAATGATTTACCAACAAAATATTTATAAACTTACGATATACAGGCATCCAATTACCAACAATAATTGGTTTTTATATTTAATTTTACATTGCTTCATATTCCTATTTAAAATTAAAAATTAAAAATGTTCCAATAGAACTAAAAAACATGTTAAAACTACCAATTTTGTTAAAAAAGGTTTACCTTTACAATGTTCATTCTATCAAGTTACACAATACTGGCGTGTGTTGAACTTACCAAGATATTAATGCTCATTCGTTATCTAAGATGGCTGCCCATGATTGGTGGATTATTCTGCCTAAGTTATTATTTATACTATTTTTTTCATTTTTAATATTTATGTGTTCATATAACTGCCTTTTATAATTATTTGGTTTTTTTCTTTATTATTACTGTATCTATTTTTATCTGACAACCATAATTATTACAGTGTTCTGAATTTGCATAATTACCTCTTATGGTGCATATATGCTCTTTTATTCTAATTCCTAATTTTCTTTTTGTCTCCCCTATATAAGTTTTATTATGATCACAAATGCAATTAAGCGAATAAACAACTTCTTTTTCATCCATTAGTTCAAATTTCTTATCTGACCTATATACAGTCGACCCCCTATAACACGGTAGATATGTTCCTGTTTTTATGAATCCAACTTCTAGGAGTCCAGCCAATCACAGCCCGGCACATATGCAGTTTATGGACTACGGCTGTTTGAAAGGTTTCTTCCATAAAATTAATTGATTCTAGACTAATTTGACTGAACATTTCCAAAATACGTATAATTTTTTGGGAATAATCCATATAAACTATGCTATAAACAAAAAATTATAGGATTACTTATCGAGTGTGCACCATTTGACTATGCCTTTGCTTAAGCTTGTTTTTGTTGTGGAGATTGTCGCCGAATGGCGCTCGCATGCTTCCTGATAAATTATTTTTTTGCGAAAAATTCACTGAACTTTAGAGGTATCATTAATATAAATATAATTTTTATGGACATTAAATAATAAATGGTTTTTGGTAGGTCCACTGCTCGTTTAAACTCAACGGTTTGTGCAATCCTGTCGCAACATGAGTCAGCGATGATGTTTTACCGAATTATAGGAGTTTTTTTTTAGCATGTTTGTACGAATACTGTTGCAATTTTTTCGCTGTGATATAGGAATTCAAACTATAGGAACCCATGTTATAGGGGGGTCGACTATAAATATCTTTTAAATAAGTTATTTTTCTCGGGAATTAAATTTACTTTTATCTTTCAAAATATTTTTGGTATATATGTAAAATTTACACAATTTTAGTCTTTATTAAAATTACTATTTTTATTAGCTTGATTATTGATCCAATCCTTCCATTTTTCTAATATTTTTTTAGGATATTCATTTAATAAAAACATTTTATTTGTTCTATTTCCAGCTGTTGGTCCTGTAAATTAGTCATTTTATTTTTAATTTTTTCTATGTACAATTTGAATATATTGAATTTTATAGATTGAGGGACATTAGACTTATAGTTTAATACTTGATATGCTAAGAGCTACTGTTGAGAACACAGTAATGCGATTTAACTTGCTTATAAAAAATGGTGGATGCCACATTGAACATGCTCTATAATGCATTTTAAAACCGATTTAAAAACATTTTCAATGATGTCTTCATGTCTTATTTCGTTTAACAATATTGCACACAGTGCCATTTCCCACAGGTGGTGAGTTTTTGGACTTTTTTTTTCACGGGAAATAAAATCCCATGATGTCCTGTACACTATTACCAAGTTTGATAACATTCTGTCCAGTAATTTTCATTTTATGGCCATTTCAAAGTGGAACTTTAATTATAAACACCCTGTATATATAAAAAATAATTATGCTTTTTCAATACATTATTTTCATGATTAGGAATGTATCGAGAAAGAATTTATATTAATTTACTAAAATTACTAGAAATTATTGATGTACATAATCGAAATTTATTTCAATATATAAATTTTTCATGTGTGATTAAAAAAAATAACTTTTTACCAATAAATGCTTATTTTATTTTAATGACAAGAGTCCTTGAATTATCAATGTACTACATAATTTAGAAACACAAATGATAAGAGTCTTCTTTATTTGAAAAGTATATCTACGGAATAATGATACATACTAATTTATTTATTTTATTTGGAATAAATATTTTAAGAATACTTTGTATAATTGCTAGCTACTGCGTTAAAAGTTCTTCGTTCTAATAACATAACTCACATGGACCTGAAACCTCAAAATATTCTCTTGTCCAATAATCAAGACCCAGTATTGAAATTGGCAGGTTGGTAATATTAATTAATTACTACTAGATTATTTATAAGTGGTTTACATATTATAATGCATTATTTTATTGCATATAAAGATTTTGGATTTGCTCAGTACCTAAATCCTGAAGATAGAGCTACATCTCTGCGTGGTTCTCCCTTATATATGGCTCCAGAAATTTTGTTGAAACATCACTATGATGCAAGAGTAGATCTCTGGTCTGTTGGTATAATACTTTATGGTAAGCCCTATTAATTTTTTAATGATAAGATTTTTATTAATTTTATGATTTTAAATATTTTATAAATTTTTTCAATGTAGAGTGTTTATTTGGCCAAGCTCCTTTTTCCTCAGATACGTTTTCTCAACTAGCGGATAAAATAAAGAGTACAAAGCCAATTCAAGTAAATAACAATCTTGTAATTTTGTAATGCTAAATTTGACATTATTAATTCTTAAGCAATTGTATTTAATTCTATAATTTACAATTGAAACAGATAATTTTCGCATAAATTTTTTTCCCACATTAGTCATATGGAAATTTTTTCAACCTCCAAAAATTTCTCTACATCCTGTATTGAACAGAATAAATCACATTAATATACTTTCTGAACTTTCCCTAGTACTTTTGGATCTTTTGACCCATCTTCAGGATGTAACACTTCTGATTAAAAATTCTATCAGAACAATTGCAGTTTTTAGAAATGATGATTATCCCTGAAAATCAGTCAAAAAGCTGAATGTTTAGAAGATATTAACATACTTTCTGAAGTATCTTAATATCATAAGATTTATCTTCTCCAATAGAGCAGAATTAGAGAGATATCATAAGTATAGTAAACTGAAAATAATTTTACTTCAACACAATTAAAAATAAAGTAATGAAGCTTGCTTCCACATTGACTTTAGACAAAATAAAAGAAATATACAGAAAACAATATTACAAAGTAAATAAACTCCAAAAATAGAAGCATTATTTTTATTTAGTGTTTCTTAATTATGATCAATTTGAGTTAGAACACATTCAAATTCAAGCCATTGAGACAGGCTTTTCCAAGCAGATTTTTCTCAGAGTTATTTTTATTTTAAACTGGTATAAATTCAATTTTATATTAATTAACATAGAATAAATTGAAATTTAAAATATTGTATAACAGCTGTTAAGTGAAGACAATTATTAAAAAAACTCTACAACAATGTTCACTAAATTATTATTGACTAAACAAAACAGACACACTGTATTCTGTTAGAGATACTACTACAGTCCACATTGCTTTTACTGTACAAGATAGATAAGTTTTTGCCAAAAGAACTATAAATAGATATCTTATGTTTCTGTTTTTTAATGTTATATAATTTTACTCGAAGAATATAATATTCTGTTTAATTCTATCTGCTGTATATTGTTGTTTATGCATAATTTTTATTGCTTTCTAAATAAAAATTTTGTTTAGTTTATAATATTGACATCATTCAAAAATTGTTTAATGAAGATTCAATTTATTAGTCTAGATCATTTTAATAATTATTTCAAAGAATTTCATTATTTACTTAAATAATGATAGCATGTAGAGATAATGCTGCAAAATACAAATAAATCTTATGACATTCTTATGCAGTGTCAAAGATTATGCATAAATAAGCAGTAAATATTGAAGCCTAACAATTGCCAAATTATATTGATCTATATTGCTAATACTTTTATTAGTTAAATGCAAAGTAATTTTGCACTAGAGGCAACTATTAGGTCCCATCTCTTGCTAAATTTAATAATCATAATTAAATTAATTAATTTAGAACATTCTAGAAGAAAAGAATTGACCTGAAGCGGGACTCAAACCTGCAACTCCTGCTAACCTTACAGTTATGTTGCCAGTTACTCTACCTGGACTTCATTCAATCTTCACTTTCAGAACTTATTAATTTAGATATAACCATACTCAGTTACTTATGATGCTGGCTAGAGATGACTTGGCACTATGACACTCAGCTGGCTATTGTTGTACTTCAGCATGTTATATATACATGTATATATTGTTTAAATTATATTATTTACTACATATAGATTTTAAAACAAAGTCTGTCTCAGAAATTTACTCTTAAGAATAATTTGCCACCATTAAAATTTATGCATATAATTATTGTATATTTAGATAAATTACAGTATATTGTATACTATTCTAGTTAACAGTGATTATTTAGATTAGAATAAAAATTATAATTAATCATTGTCTAATCTAATCTAAGTAATCACTGTTAATCAGTCCAGGTAGATTAGTATACAATATACTGTAATTTATCTAAATATACAATAATTATATGCATAAATTTTAATGATGACAAATTACTCTTAAGAGCAAATTTCTGAGACACACTTTGCTTTAAATATTTTAAAATATTATGAAACTAAGTTTATCAAGATTTTAATGAAAAAATTAAATAAATTTTAACAGATTATTATTTTCAGCTATTTGAAAAATTATTTTTGTTCATTTTTCTTACATTATAAACATTTTTCTATCACAGAACAATATAGCATTCTCTTAAATAGCATCACCTTAAATCACCAATGAATATCTGTGGGCAGATCTCCCCCATATATATTAAGTACAGAACCCTTCAGTATTAATGAATTATTAATTACAGTATATGATTTTATTGCAATGATATCTCCAAATCATATGCATTTTAAACTTACATACTCAGACATGTATATAAACCTCATTACTAGACATAATTTGTACTTTTGTTTTGTACTGTTTGATGTACTGTACATTCAAATATATTACCAAATGATATTGTTATGGCCTAATGTAAATCATTTCTATTGAGTGTTTAAAACAACATGTGAAACATAATGGCCAAACATATATTATTTTTGAAGCTTCTACTGATATCAAACATTTATATATTCAGGATATTATTCATTTCATATTTTTATGTAATATGGTTTAAAAACCAAACAGATATGCATGTCAAATTTCAATCTGTTATCATTCCTCTCACAATACTCCCAGCCACAGGCTATATGTGTACTTTTGTACCACAAAGGGTCGTGTTAAAGGATGAAGGTTTGGGGTTGAAATAACGAAAAAAATTATAATTTAGGTTACCTGACTTCTGTGAGAAGCTATGCAATTTTTCTGAAAACTGATAAAACAATACAATGATTTTTTATTGTAGACTGTAGAAAAAATTATCATCATCCTTATGTTTAGGAAAATAATAATTTTTTTCAAAATTTTTGACGGGTTTTTTTTTTTAAGCACTTTATATCTCAAAGAAGCCAAACAACAACACAAAGTTATCATAATAACTAAATATATTTATAGTAAATATTTATTAGCAAATTTGACACAATAAAATAAAATGTTAATTTCCTATCAGAAATCTCAATTTTTAAGTTTTCTTTGACAACTTAGATTCCCTATGGTGTAAATATCTCCGACAATTGTCGACATCTCATTTTATCTCTTCTGGAAAGAGATCCAAATAAAAGAATAACTTTTGAAGATTTTTTCAATCATCCATTCATTGACCTGAAGCATATGCCCTCTCCAGAATCGTATCAAAAAGGAGTAAGTTTGCACAGTTACTTATTTTGATTGATCGTTGAGATCAGTAATAAATTATTAACATATAGTTTCATTTAATTTTAGGTAAAATTAATTCAAGAAGCTATATTGAAGGATAGTTATGGTGATTATAATGATGCTATTCAATTATACTGTGAAGGACTACAGTATTTAGTTCCTCTTGTTACTTGTAAGACATTTTATTTTGTTTGACTTTCATACAGTTGAATACAAATCATTCCACATTAACAGAAAATTGTTAATTGCAGTTAACAATTTTAATCATTTTCTTATTTTTGAATTTAGGTATGCATAATATAAATTTCCTTAATTTTCTACATATAGCATGCAAAAATTTCTAGAGGCTTAGCTGCACCTATTTTAAATGATTTTCATGTGGGAAACCTTACTCACATGGCAATTAATGCTTATGAACAAGTCTATGTTGATGGATTTCTGGCTAATCTTATATAATTTTTTCCATTAATTATTTTGTGTTTTTATTCATTTTATCTGAATTCTTAATGCCTTTTAAAAGGAATTCCGATTGGTTGTATCCAATTAATTCCATTTGACGTGCAAAATCTCTTGTATGTTTCAATACGTCATTCTTGTTCCAAAAATGACATTTTTGAACATGTCAAAAACATTTGAACCTTAGTTATTTATTTATTTAATATTAAGAAATTTCTGAACTGTATTGCACAGTTAAATTGATTATTAAGTTATAGAGTACAATCTTTAATAATAGAATGCTTTATAATCAAAAAAGTTTTAAAGTCATATTCATTATTGTATAAATGGATATTATCATTAAACCTCATTAACTGATTTATATTCTGTTGATTAGTTTTATATCATAGGTATTGCAGTAATTATGGTGATGATAAAATGTAATCATTGACACTTTTTATTCTTTGTTTAGCCGAAAAAGACCGGAGACAAAAATTAATTTTTCAACAAAAGGTAGGAAATATGTTTAATAAAATTTTCAAATTTATTTTATACAGAATAATGCAAATTACAGACATTGCATTAACCTCCAATGAATTGTTAATTTATAATACTTTGAAACCACTGTTGTATTATGAAGATAAGATTCAATAGATAATTAAGTTTATTTATTAAATACGTTTATGTGAACAACTGGGGTTAGCCAAGTCACCTATGATAGCTATAAGCTAGTTCACTTTTGTATCTCCCACTGGTGAGGTCGATTGCCCAGAAACACTCGAGAAACTGTCATATAATGCGAGTATCAATACAGCAAATTTTTGTTATTGATTTAAGAGATTTCAGTTATATTTGTAATTATGCACCACTCACTCAATTGCAATTTTAACTTAGGTTGGAAGTAACTAACTCATATTTCTTTGATTGAAATAATTAGTTTCAGGAACAAATCTTTGCTTCAGCATTGCTGCATTGTCTGTATGAGACTATTTATGTGTAACAGTCAAGTCATGATGGGCCCAACCAGTTGAAATCTTTCTTTTCTGTAAATTGTTTGTTAAAATATAGGATACTGATGTTGGTGAAATTCTTGTAGATTCTATAGTTTCTACACATTGCTCAACAGTTGTTTCACATGTTGCTTGTCCATTGTCATTTTTAGCCTTATTGATTTCGGGGCATTGTTTATACTTAAATGTCCTTAAGAAAACAACTAATCCAGCAGGAAACTGTACTCCAGTATGTTGTTTGATCACCGTGCGAATCATGCAAAGTATTGAGAATGTTTGTTGGACTTTTGCCAGATAGTCTCAATCTCGACGATCGACCATTGATCTTTACACTTCACCTTATCTGAAGCCTGTGCATGATTATTTCTAACACTCCTTGGTCCAAAATACCATGTACTACATGCACTGTAGAAATAACAAAGCCACTTGACTCATTCTCTAGTCTTACATTATGATTGATATGTCATTGAGATTGCATCATCCGCTTGTGTTGTTGTTACATTGTTCACCATTATGAAATGACTTTTATATATGTTTGACTGGATTGTAAGTCATCACAAATTTATTTATATCATTTTTTCAATATTTTAATATGTGCACTAAAAAATTTTTTTAAGAATTTTTCCATTTCAAAAAGTTCTGTAATAATTGTTATCTTATGAATTTCTCCTTCAGCATGTTTTGAATTGCATTTATTTGATGATGATTGAGTCAAATTTGAATGTTTGTGCGCTCTATGTACCACTACTATAAATTATTATAAACATAGATATTACAATTCATCCCTTTATTATACAGTAGAGCGTCGTTTATCTGAATCAATTGAGGACTGGGTTGTTCAGATAACTTATTTTTCGGATAACCGATTATGTACGAAAAAATACATTAACCTATCCCGTGTTGAAATTTTTCTCCGTTGCGTGTCGCTTCGCATTGAATTTCGTCGATGTTAAGCCTAATGTAAACTTTTTAAAATAATAATCGTGACTATTGTATCGTTAAAAATTATTNTTCCGAAAATGTATTTCGAGTATAAAAGTGAAAACCAATAAATATATATTTTTTTAAATTTCGTGTCTTGTTTTATTTAATAATATTTTTAGGTTCATTTAACTAAAACCGGTTTATTGGGGAAAAACGCGATTGCGTCATAAAAGCGATTACGTCATTGGTCTAAAACAAAACCAAAACCAAAACCAAGCGATTGCGTCATAAAAAAAAATTATATAAAAGCGAGACAAAAACAATAAAACTAATCATTATTCGTATTACTATCGAAGGAAGAAGAAGGACTATTTTCATATCATAATGAACGGAAACAACGCAGAGATGATAGCTCGCGAAGTAGGCCCGAATTTTGATTGGAAAGATTTTTCTAGATTAAATTTAAGCGAAGAAGTAATAAGACGACTTGAAGATAAAGTCGATTGGGACATTATTTCTGAAAAAACTAATCTTAGTGACGAATTTATTAGAGATTTCCAACATAAATTAAATTGGAATAAAATTTGGAAAAACAAACGCTTCTCCTCCGATTTTATACACAGATATGTTCAACGAGTTAACTGGGACGATGTTTGTCGTTATCAACAGCTATCAGAATCCTTTTTGACTCAATATCACGATCGTCTAAACTGGAATCTCGTATCTCAATATCAAAAACTGAGTCAAAATTTCATATTAACTTTTAAACATTTCCTGAATATGAAGCTTATTTGTCAATATCAACAATTGCACGAAGAAATTATTAGAGAACTTGATAACGTTGTGGATTGGGACCTTATTTCGAAGCACCAAGAATTATCCGAAAAATTTATGGAAGATTACAAGCATAAACTTAATTGGTGTATTGTCATTGCTAATCAGAAACATTTATCAAACAAATTTGTATCGAATAATTATCATTTTACTCTGATTTATGTTTTATCGAAAATATGCGAAAAGTTATAATTTTTTTTCTAAAAAATAATTTTAACATAATCTTTATTTTTTAAATATAATTAATAAAATTTATACTCTTATCTTTTTTTGTATAATCTTCAAATTAATATATATCATTGTAACCCCTATTCTTTATTCCAATAAAAGAGAGAAAAAAGAAAAAATCGTGTCGTTTATTTAATCACCGTCGCGACACAATAAATACCGTTAAAAAATCGATAAATATCGAAATAGCAAATAGCATGATCCGATTAGTGACGGTACATGTTATTTGTTATTTCTTTTAACATCTAATTTCGAAAATATATTAAAAAAATATTTAAAATAATATATTTCTTAACAGATGGCGCCACTCGCAAAAAATCGTCGTTAATAAAAAAAAAAAAATATTAGTTCGCTTATACAAAAATAATAATAGTTCTCTTATATATAAAGAAAAAAATATATATACATAGAACCGTTAAAAAAATATATTCGTACTTAAAAATTACTCTTATTTCGGAGCGATTTATTCCAGAAACTCTCGTTCAAATCTCGCGGAGAAGTATAACCGAAGGGGCATCGAAAATGGGTGTGGTTTCGACTCCTATGAGAGTTTCTGGGATGGTAATTATCTCGGAATCGGTCGAGAGATTCTGCGATTTTGCACGATTTTAGCCCCTGCTCGACGTCTTTCCCTCAAAATGGTGAGAGATTCTGGAATAAAAGTTATAAACCTCGCGAAGTTAACCAAATTATCCCAGAGTCTCTCATATATATACTACTTACTTCAATTGTTACTTTTGAATCTCGAAATAGTCTTGATACTTTTCTTACAATATAAGTGTATTTTAAAATATCTACAAATGTAAACTATTTACATTGACATATCACTTGGAAATTTACATGTATACGGATTACATTTGTTAATTTTTTATATCTTATACTATACAACCACCACGGGCAAATGCGGCTCCGAGAGCAGCATGCAACTCTTTTTGAGTTACATGCGACTCTTGCTTAAAGTGTTTATTTCTGCTTTTTATTGTTAGTTTTTACAATTTCATTTCCACAATTTTGCGAAAATATGTTTATTAAAAAAATTCAATATTTGTTTTATATAATATTTATATTATATAATAAAATTGCGGTACNAGAGATTCTGGGATAAAAGTTATAAACCTCGCGAAGTTAACCAAATTATCCCAGAGTCTCTCATATATATACTACTTACTTCAATTGTTACTTTTGAATCTCGAAATAGTCTTGATACTTTTCTTACAATATAAGTGTATTTTAAAATATCTACAAATGTAAACTATTTACATTGACATATCACTTGGAAATTTACATGTATACGGATTACATTTGTTAATTTTTTATATCTTATACTATACAACCACCACGGGCAAATGCGGCTCCGAGAGCAGCATGCAACTCTTTTTGAGTTACATGCGACTCTTGCTTAAAGTGTTTATTTCTGCTTTTTATTGTTAGTTTTTACAATTTCATTTCCACAATTTTGCGAAAATATGTTTATTAAAAAAATTCAATATTTGTTTTATATAATATTTATATTATATAATAAAATTGCGGTACAGAATTGCAGTACAAAATTAAAAAGTACAGAACTGCAGCTCCCATGCATTTTGCAAAACCAACAGTACAGATTCCACTGACCTCTTGCTTGCCCACCCCTGCTATACAAAAGTCTACGGATAACATAAGTGATACTTAGCTTCGATGAAGAATTACATACTTTAACGTACAGTACATACATATATATTTTCACGCTTATAATACAAAAAGAATGATCAACAGGCAAAAGTACACTACAGTCCTATGAAGAACCCATTCACCAACTTTGTCCACACCTTCCTGTCCACACTTTTTTTTCGGACACACTCGTGCCTTTACAAGCACACTTCTTCACATTCTATTTTTGACTCAACATGTTTCGTTCTTTTAGGTACTTGACTATTTGTTCAAACCAAGTCTTTCTTGGCTTTCCCCAACCAGGTTTCCCATCCACCTTTTTCAATTATGCTGATTATATGTAAAAAAAATTATATAAGTATACGAAAGCAGCAATAAAGGTCAATCAGATCTTCATGCCGCTAGCAAGACAAGTGATATTATCATAATAAATCATATACGAAATATATTTCAAGTTATTTAATTAACAGTGTCTTATATATATAATATTAATATAATTTGCAAAGTTTATCACACAACAAAAATTTTTGAATTTTTGTCTGTCTTCATTTCTGTAATGTTTTCATTGGAAATTGCTGTTACTTGCGATGTTCTACTTCTTAGCACGTTAGACAGAAGACTGCTCAATGGGGATTCGAAGAATAGAAAAAAGAACAGAGCAGCAATCAGTGACAAGAACATAACAAAAGAATATATCATCCACTGTAAAAAAATAAATGTAATCAATTATGAATAACTTCTCAAAAGTGATATCACAAAACCAAAAAAAATAGCATTTTAATTGAGCAACAAAAATTGCAATGATTTAAAATTAAAAAATTAAAAAAGACTTGGCATTAATTCGAAAAAATTTTGGCGANAATGTTTAGATTGGAAATTGCTGTTTCTTGCGATGTTCTATTTCTAAGCACGTTGGACAGAAGGCTGCTCAATGGGGATTCAAAGAATACAAAAAAGAACAGAGCAGCAATCAGTGACAAGAACATAACAAAGGAATATAGCAGCCACTGTAAAAAATAAATGTAATCAATTATGAATAACTTCTCAAAAGTGATATCACAAAACCATAAAAAATAGCATTTTAATTGAGCAACAAAAATTGCAATGATTTAAAATTAAAAAATTAAAAAAGACTTGGCATTAATTCGAAAAAATTTTGGCGATATTCTAAATTTTATTGCTAAATTAGAGTCACCCAACATAAGCATCAGGCTCATCTGACTGGTTGTAGCAGTGTGCTTATTACCCTGGTCATCACTCGGTGCCATATTTTTGGGAAGTGAACTTGGGAAGCTAAGGATGTGGCGGCATTCGCGTAAGTTATGATGGGAGGCATTAGGTTAAGATCTAAATGGCACCTAGGCGACTTATAAATTTTAGTGTCATAAACGATCTCATGTGTGACCTGGCAAAAAGTTCGTTGTTAGCCTCGCTCCAGCACAGGAGGTCTCAGAGTCAGTCGTTTATCTCCTTCCAGTACATCCTCGAGTATGGATTCTAACTTAACCTTCTCTAAATCTAAAAGTAAGGTGAGAGATGGAAGAGGTGAAAAGGTAATGTTGGATGACCCTCCTTGAAATCGACTTAAGAGGATATGTTAATATTTAGTACTCAGGGTGTTATATCCGTTAGTGTTAAATGAGGTGGACAAGATGCATCAAATGATGCTACATATAAGTAAATACTGCTGTGAACAAGTTAGCAGAAAAACATTAGAGCTTATTAAAGTTCAATGAGACCCCATTTTTTGTTAAATTAAAGATCTTTACGTTGCACAGGTTAAATGTGTGGGTAACATTAGAAAATAGCTGGAGAGTGAATAGAAAAAAGTACTAGCTTATCTGAAGTGGCTACAGTCGATCTTCCCATATGCGATGAAGTACAATATGTAGTAAGTGTAATATGAATATGAGTGAGAAAAACTAGGCTGTTTTGTTGGTGAAAGGTAAGACTGACATGGGCAGCGATTTTTAAAAGAAACTCTTAAAAGAAAAATATACAACCTAGAAAGATTAAAGTAAGAATAAGTAGCATATATAAGATGAAAAGATCAGAGATTATTGTGACCCTAGCTTCTAAATGTAACGTTGATAAGATCTTAATTGATATAATTATAAGGGTTTTATATTATATAGGTTTCATATATAGTGTAACTGTACATAGTTTTTAAGATATGTTTTATAGAGTTTTATGATTTTCTCTCTTGCTAAGCAAAGGCACACTGAAAACAGCAGTGGCGTCCATAAACGTCGTGCTGAAATATTAACTTATTATATAGAGCACACCATGCTCAGTATTTGGAGTGGTGTATAATACATCTGGTATGTGAATAGCACTAATCTATAGGTTGACCTTTATCCGTAGGACTTGTTTGTACACTCATGCAGATACAACAACGGTTCAGTGTCGTGCCGTGACATTTTATGTTAGGGAAGCTGTGTTTCTGTAAGAAGCCGATCAACCGTACTATCTGTTATCACTTTCAATATTTATTTTATATTATTTACTAATGTAAATAGATTGTCCGTCATTTATTTTTTTAATTAATTCTTTTACCACCAGGTGGTGACCACGGAAATTTCCAAAATTTACAACTTTTCGATCACTCTCATCGAACTCGAAAAATTTCTGTCTATTACATCTAATATTACATAGGAATCAGTTCCCACTGTACTCAGCTAGGTATTGGTTCAGTTAAGCTTTTAAGTAAAAGTTCCTGCTTTTTCAGCAGGGTTTTACCTATTAAATACCATTTATAATTAAACGGCCATAAAAATTATATTTATATTAATAATGTCTCCAAAGTTCAGCGAATTTTTCGCAGAAAAATAACTTATCTGGAAACACGCGCCCGGCATTCGATGCGCCGCTCCGCGAAGAATACAAGCTTAAGCAATGGCGTCGTCGAACTATGCACACTCCGTAAGTAATCCTGCAATTTTTTGTTTATAGCATAGTTTATACGTATTATTCTCAAAACATTATACGTGTTTTTGAAATGTTGAGTCAAATTAATTAATTAATCTGCATCAATATCTTAATTTAATCAAATTGTTATTTCAAACACCATAACTGTGTATTTCTATTAATTGGACTTATTATACTGGTGTATAGAATTATAGCAACACAGTCACACATGTAAGGGTCCGAATAATAGGCCTAGCCACATAAAATTTTATTGAACCCCGTACGCGATCTTATCAAAATCTTTAAACGGATGCTCATCCTTTTTCTGCCGGAAACTACTTCCTCCCTCACCGGATTCTCAACCGGAGTTCTGATGACAGTCATCACCGATAAGTACGATTGGTTATTGTAATCATGTGATCCCTAATATAAAAAGGGGGTTGCCATCCGAAACGGGGTCGGAATAGTCTCTCACGAACTACACCCGATCCGATCTCCTCCTGATCAACCCANGAAGCTACTTCCTCCCTCACCGGATTCTCAACCGGAGTTCTGATGACAGTCATCACCGATAGGTACGATTGGTTATTGTAATCATGTGATCCCTAATATAAAAAGGGGGTTGCCATCCGAAACGGGGTCGGAATAGTCTCTCACGAACTACACCCGATCCGATCTCCTCCTGATCAACCCAACTCATCGCCTACAGAATCCGATCCGGACGACGATCGCCACACCAATACGAACTTGAATACGAACTTGAACTCGTCCAGAGGTATGATCGCTGACCATGTAAACTCTCTCTCGGTACTACGCGAAAGAATATAATTAGAATAGCGTATCCCATGTATTTAATCTAAATGTATTATTAAATGTTCGTTTTCCTTGCATTTTGGTGTTGTCTATTCGAATATCGCCTAAGCCAAACTGACGACCCTCTCACCTCCTTTAACGCTCTTAGAAAACGCGTCCCGTTGTTACGGGCTAATAACCTTGAACGGCTATCTCCTGACTCGTGAGCGTTGTCGGACTAACGGAAGTAATTACTCGGGTCCGATATCTCACATATTGGTGTCAGGAGTGGGGTTCGACTCTCTCGAACTGTTGGTAAGGCGAAAAGGCTATATTCGAATAATACGACGATTCGATTTGAGTAGGGTAGAAACCCCGGTTAGTAGATAGGTAATTTAATAAAAATATATAATGGAGGACGTACCCCATCCCGAGGAGAACCCTGCTAATCCGCCCCCTAATCCTAATCCAGCGCAGGCCCCTCTCACGCTAGGAGGGTTAGGTGGCATTATTCCTTTATTACCCGTATTCTCTGGAGAGACCGGAGGCCCCAGAGTAACGGACTTTTTCGATTCTTTAACTGATGTTATGAAGGTAGCTGCTTGGTCAAAGGCGCAAATGCTGGCAGTTGCAAAGCTAAAACTCACTGGTATTGCCCGGGAATTTGTAAGAAAAGATAGGCGAATGAAGGAAGTTGACGATTTCGATGAGTTTAAACGGTTATTAATTCGGCGTTTTGAAAGGGAGCCGTTTTCGGTGCGACTAAATCGATTTTTTTCATGCGTACAATCTAAAGAGGAAGATGTACAAACGTATGCTGCCCGTCTTCAAGCTTTGGCGATGGAAATAGAAATTCCACAGGAGCCAGGGGCAGATGCTACGGAAACCGCTATTATTCAAAGGGTCCAGAGGAAAGAGTTAGATGAAAGGTTAAAAGCGCAGTTTATGAATGGGATCGGAATACGAATTAGGCAACGCGTAATGTCCCGAGAGCCGGAAACGTTTGATGACGCGTTAAAAATAGCTATTAGTGAGGAAATGATCGAGAGTATCACCGCACATCCTCACGGCATTATGCGAACTGTTCGGGATAATGAACGAGTGCCCGAATGCTCTGCAGAGGTTAATCTAGCTCGGCTAGCTAACGCATTGGACAACCTCAAAGTGCAAATAGATGGGTTAACCCGAGGCACAACCCGATCACCTTTAATGCGGCGTGGTCCTACAGGAATTTATAACCATAATAATCTTTATAATAATTCACCTTCCCGGCGAGGTGTGCATCGTCCGATTGTCCCTAATCATCGCTCCGCGCGATTGAATTCCCAGACCCACCAAAATCAGCGACGGAATTGGAACTCACCCGTCCGTCGAAATAACAACGGCCCTTACCGGTCAATGCCTCCGAGAAACGAGTCACCCTCGAGACGTGATGTCGGGAATGAGCGTAGTCGGGTCCGATTTCAATCCCCTTCCCCCGAGGAACCTCAGCATAGGTGGAAAGGACAGGTACGAAGCGTCGATGGTCGCCGCACTCGATATAGAGTATGCCAAGCCGCTCCAACACCTTATCACAGGGCTACACATAAAAGGGATTCTTACATATCATCTAAACAACCGCTGGATAATTCGCCGAACGTGAGGAAGCAAGACCAATCCCTTCCCTCCCAAACTACTAATTGTACAAGTAACCAAGGCGAAGCCATTTTCGAATGTATTATAGGAGGGAACCCAGCCACAGTACAAGTGGACACGGGAGCTAAGGTGTCCCTGCTGTCTAAAGCATTCGCGAGTAACTTAGAAGAGCGAGTTAACATCGAGTATGATAGGGAAACTGATCTGAGAAGCGCCACTGGGCATCCTATACAAACCTATGGTATTATAACTCCCTCTTTCAGGATCGGAAACCTGCAGTTCCCTTTTTCATGTTGCTTGGTTGATATTGATATTACCTACCCTTGTGATGGTATTATTGGTAGGGATATGATTATGGAGAGAGGAATGATTATCGATTTACAGGGTGGAGGACTAACTATTCCTCCCCAAACACTGGTTCCGTTTTTACGCTCAGCACCTACTAAACAGTTAACGGACCAGGAAACCACTAAGGTAAATAAAGAGCACATTTTAACCGAAGCACCCCGCGAAAGAGAGGGCTCCGATTTACCAAAGGAAACGGCCGAAGGGAAGGAAGTGGTGTTAGTAGAAACCTGTCGGCTTCCTCCCATGACCGATAATATAGTGACTGCTACAATTTTAGGAGTCAAGAATAGTAGCAATACTACCGGAGTAATAGAGACAATTCCCTTCTCCCAGGAGGGGATAACTGGGGTAAATGTGCTAGTTACACCCAATAAACGGGGACAGGTCCCCATACGTCTGTGTAATACTACTCGCACAACGAAAAAATTGATAAAGGGAACTAAGGTCGGTATATTTTTGGAGGCCAGCGAAGATACTGATCCCGTAAATCTTGTTAACCAAGGAGCCACAGCATCCTTATCGAAACCGGAATTTGGTCAGCTCTTTGATTGGACCAACATTCCAGAAGACGAGAAACAGTCTCTTTTGGCCCTATTGTACCAATATCGACATGTCTTTGCCGTGAATGATTACGATCTAGGTTATTGCGACATCGTACAACATACGATTGACACAGGAGATGCTGCGCCTATTTACTCCCCTCCCTACAGGATTCCATATGCTCAAAGACAACAATTAAACGAAATCATTGACGGCCTATTAGCCCATAATATAATCGAGCATTCTACCTCACCTTGGAGTTCCCCAGCACTTCTTGTCAAAAAAAAACTGGGTGGACTTCGTCTTGTTATCGACTATCGTAAATTAAATAAACTCACGAAAATAGACCCTTATCCACTCCCTCTGGTGCAGGAGTCCCTTAGTTTAATGGGACATGCCAAATATTTTTCCACGATGGACACCGTTTCCGGATTTTGGCAACTGAGTGTTTGCGATAAGGAGAAGACAGCCTTCTCTACCCCTGATGGGCACTATCAATGGAATCGCTGTCCCATGGGGCTCAGAAATAGCCCTGCAGCCTTTGAACGAACGATGGACTTCGTATTACATGGACTAAAGGGAAAAACATGCCTCGTATACATGGACGACATCCTTACTTTCAGTCCCGACTTTCCTAGTCATCTGAGACGACTAGAACAGGTCTTCCAAAGATTAGGCGATGCGGGGATCAAATTGAAGCCCCGGAAATGCCACTTCCTTCAGCGCCAGATAAAATTCTTGGGTCACGAGATTTCCGAAAAGGGCATAAAACCTGACTCCGACAAAATTTCTTGCGTCCTAAACTTTCCGCGTCCTGAAAATGAACGAGACATCCGATCATTCCTAGGTTTAACGCTTTAGGAGCCATTTTGTCTCAAGAGGAAAACGGTAGGGAAAAGCCGATTGCCTATGCAAGTCGCTTATTACGAAAGCCAGAGGTAAATTATAGCGCTACTGAAAAGGAATGTTTGGCAACAGTGTGGGCTGTACGATATTTTAAACCCTATTTGTATGGGCGGCATTTTACTATAATCACTGATCATCGTCCCCTCCGTTGGTTACTTGATTGCAAAGATTCTACTACTAATTCCAGATTATCTCGATGGATTATATTTTTGCAGGAATTCGACTTTGATGTTGTTCATAAGGCGGGAAATGCTCATAAAAACGCTGATGCCCTTAGCCGCATCCCCTTCCAGCAAATAAAGGAGGTGGATCCCATCTTCTCCGTAACTCAAATAGCAACTTCCCAGCGGCAAGATGCGCGTTGGGGACCGATTATCCAGACTCTACGCGATGGAGTAACCTCAGGAATTTATCATAATCTCAATTTAGAAGAATTTTACATCAATGAAGAAGGGGCACTCTGTCATAAAGGAACTAAAAGGCAGATAAACACCGAATGGTGGGAACAAATCGTTGTTCCCTCAGCCCTAAAGGAATATATTCTATATACCTTTCACGATAATCCTTTAGCTGGACATCTGGTAGAGACTAAAATGCTAACTAAAATATCCAAATCGTTTTATTGGCCTGAGATGAGAAAGGAAATAAGAAATTATTGCCAAAGTTGTCAGAGCTGTGCTAAACATCGTCGACGTGGACACCGTGCACAGGCAGAACTGCAACTGTTTTCTCCTCTCTCTCACGTATTTGAACGTGCCGCTATGGATATCGTTGGACCGCTACCAATGACAACTAACGGAAATAAATATATTCTGGTTTTCGTCGACCATTTCAGTCGATACGCCGAGGCTGTTCCGCTTCCGGATGTTAATAGCAAGACGATTGCGAAAGCATTCGTCACTCACATAATATTACGACATTCTACTCCAACTCAGCTATTAACGGATAGAGCCCCGAATTTAATCTCGAAGATGTTTCTCGAGGTATGCAACTTATTACATATAAAAAGACTTCTCACTACCGCATATCATCCAGCCAGTAATGGCGTGGTAGAGCGATTTAATAAAACATTAATCGACATTTTATCTCACTATGTCGCCAAGGATCAACTCGACTGGGATGACTGGATACCATACGCTTTATTTGCATATAATACGTCCATTCACGCCTCTACAGACGAAAGTCCTTTCTTCCTTTTATACGGAAGAGACCCTACCTACCNACTTCCAATTAATCGAACTGAGAGAAGCGATAGACGTTTTGGAACAAGGCCATCTGAGCACCTACTTCATTCCCCGAGATATCATGCTCCGAACCTTGCGGGACATTCAAACTCAACTCCCAGACGGCTATTCGATGATTGAACCTATCCAGCCAGATACATTATTTAAATACTACCAATGGATTACCACCATAACTATAGCCTTACCTAGAAAATTTAGAATCTTTGCCAAGATCCCTTTAATCACTCCAAGTGGATATTTTGATCTATATGAAATACTTAAATTCCCAACATACATCCCAACCTTAAATACTTTCATTCAATTCCGTACTACCTATCCAGTAATTGCCCTATCAATGGTCCGACAATCGTATATGCTGTTGCAGCGGGATGACCTAACTTCTTGTCAAACGGCACGTTTCGCTATGTGCTCCTTGGATGTTCCCATCCAACGACCTCCCCAACAAAGTTGTGAATACTCATTATTTAACGGAATTGAGACCCAAGTCAAGATACTCTGCACTCGACAAATCATCCCAACATATAAACCGATCTTTAAACGACTCGATCGAAACGGAGCCTGGATTTATTCCACTCCAGAACCTCTCACCGTAACTATTAAATGTCCTACGAGAAGCCAACGACCAGCTAACCACCAAAGAGTTTTTGCTACTACCTATAAAATAAACCACACCGGAATCCTTACTCTTCCAAATGCCTGTACCGGCTATTTACCTGGAATCATCCTTACCTCACATTTCCAACGACAATCCCAGTTACAACGAGAAATTGCACCACAAGTGGTCGTTCCACCTATCGAACAAATCATAAATCAAAGTGAAATCCACCTACTGCAAAGTCGTCTCCAGGAGCCCAAGACTAAAGATCTCTTAACCCCAACCGGGGATTATGATATCAAATTAGCTGAACAAACTATGTCGAAAGTTCAGTACGATCTTAACCACTTATTACGTATGACCTCTACCTCGTCCACCACCTCCTCTTCTCCGTCACTACTTACGATAATTGCCAGTAGTTTTGGAATTATCCTAATATTAATTGGCCTCCTTTCCCTTATCTGTTATTATATACGACGCAAACCAACTTCCACTCCAACTCTACAACTTGATCAAGTCGACGAACCTACTCCGGCAGACGCCGCTCCTACCGAACTAACCAACGTCACTCCACTTCCACGAAGTGTAGACACCAACCCTTCCCGTGAAATTACACCCCGAAGCAACCCTGGACAAAGAGATTCACGACCTGTTGTTTTATCCTACTAAGGATCACAGTTTTCTTCCTTTTTACCACCATAACCACCTATATATATATATTAACCCCATATATACATATTTTGTTAATTATTTGTTATTAATTTGTTATCCATTTGCTCTCATATATCCTATGATATTATTATCCTTATATTATTCTATAGTATTTTAAATATTATACCTTCTTATATATTATCTTAATATTATTCTTAGTAACCGAGAGAGAGTAACTCAACTATATTTTGTACTTACCTTTCATACCTCCTGCTTATCCAATACTAGATGTTGATTCCCATTTATGTTTCTAATGACTTTTACTTTTATCGAGAAAAACTGAAGTCACCTGACCTACTCCCGAAACGAAGATCTACTGGTCAACGGACCGCAACATATCACCATTTATCCTACGAACTGATCCAGTGCGCCTTTTCTCCAACCAACCTCGATCTACCTGAACGTTGATCCGACCATTATCAATACAAATTATCCTCATCGTTCATCCCCGTCTCAGAACTAGCAAGAACAAAGAACTCTACGCCACGTGACTCTAAGAACCGTTAACCTCTCCCAGGACAGTCCATAGGTCGACCAACCCTGGACGACCTCAACCGATCACCGGATATACGTAACGCATGTATCTCCAATCACCAATGAACCAAGCCCAACCTCTCGAAGAATCATTATACTCCGTCTTCGAGAAATCTTCAAGAATCAACTATACAATTTTATTAACTATATGTACTATTTGTCATTAATAACAATTGTACTTATTCTTATCATGTATTATCTTTTGTAAAATTGTACAAAAAAAAAATAACCGTTTTTGTATTTACACCCACTTATATATAAGAGAGAGTAACCCTCTTGAACAAATTCAAAATCGAACTTGCCTTTGAAGACTAGTACGATTTTGGAAAGACGAAGGTAATGTAAGGGTCCGAATAATAGGCCTAGCCACATAAAATTTTATTGAACCCCGTACGCGATCTTATCAAAATCTTTAAACGGATGCTCATCCTTTTTCTGCCGGAAACTACTTCCTCCCTCACCGGATTCTCAACCGGAGTTCTGATGACAGTCATCACCGATAAGTACGATTGGTTATTGTAATCATGTGATCCCTAATATAAAAAGGGGGTTGCCATCCGAAACGGGGTCGGAATAGTCTCTCACGAACTACACCCGATCCGATCTCCTCCTGATCAACCCAACTCATCGCCTACAGAATCCGATCCGGACGACGATCGCCACACCAATACGAACTTGAATACGAACTTGAACTCGTCCAGAGGTATGATCGCTGACCATGTAAACTCTCTCTCGGTACTACGCGAAAGAATATAATTAGAATAGCGTATCCCATGTATTTAATCTAAATGTATTATTAAATGTTCGTTTTCCTTGCATTTTGGTGTTGTCTATTCGAATATCGCCTAAGCCAAACTGACGACCCTCTCACCTCCTTTAACACTCTTAGAAAACGCGTCCCGTTGTTACGGGGTAATAACCTTGAACGGCTATCTCCTGACTCGTGAGCGTTGTCGGACTAACGGAAGTAATTACTCGGGTCCGATATCTCACACACAGATTAAAATTAGTTTATTTATGATTACCTGGACACATACAATTTGCGTTTCGGACTTGTATGTTTTTCTTCAGCAGGTATTTAATAAACAAATTCTAAAATTTAAACAATAAACAAACTAAGTTTCCCGACAATAATTTTTTTATTTATTTAAATTGACAATAATAAATTATTGTCAATTTTAGAAATTTAAAAAATTATTTTCGGGAAACTAAGTGTGTTTATTGTTTAAATTTTAGAATTTGTTTATTAAATACCTGCTGAAGAAAAACATACAAGTCCGAAACGCAAATTGTATGTGTCCAGGTAATCATAAATAAACTAATTTTAATCTGTGTGACTGTGTTGCTATAATTCTATACACCAGTATAATAAGTCCAATTAGTAGAAATACACAGTTATGGTGTTTGAAAGAACAATTTGATTAAATTAGGACATTAATGCAAATTAATTAACAAAACCTTTTTAATAATATATATAGCAGAAATTCTGGTGGAAAGGAAAATGCAAGGTACAGAAAGCACAGAAAGAGAAATTGAAAAATTAAAATCGGAAATTTGGTAGTTAAGAAAATGCAAAATGGAAGATATAATGTTACCAACATTAAGTTTACCAGTAAGTATCAGCAGAAATTTACAACAACATTATATAAGGAAAATAAATAAATTAATACTAAGTTCAATATTAATTATAAAAAGTACAAATTAAAGAAATTAGAAAGAAAGAATAAGAAAAACAAGGAAAATGGAAAAAGTAAATATACTGGTAAGTTTTTTCAGAATAAATACAATAATTTAGTTAAGAAAATTGGATACCCAACTTATAAAGAAAAAGAAAACTATGAAAAGAAGTTAATCCTGAATATGACGAAGGTAGAAATTCCATGCCCGATACAAAAAACTCTACAATTAGGATTGGACTATAATGGACCTGAAGAGATGAAAATTTAAGATTTTGCTGTAATAACAGAACATTTGTTATGGAAGTTCCCAGAAGAAGAAAGAGAACAAATAAGAACAGGTATGCAAAAAATAATACAAAATAGTAAATTAAATAAAAAAACAAAAAATAAAATTAATAACTATAAGAAACAATTAAATAATGTAAAAACATTTTTAAGTAATAATAACTTGGATATTCTTCAAGGAAACAAGACAAAACAAATAATAATAATGGAAAAAAAAGAAAAGATGAAAGTCATTGAAGAATTAATGAAAGAAGAAAATTACAAAAGACTTAATAAAGATCCAGTAAATCAGTTAATAAAATCTTTGGATACCGAATTGAAAAGTTTAAAAAATAAATTATATATAACAGAAGAAGACATCAAACATATAAAAAGAGAAGATAACAGGACTCCGAAATTCGATATTAGGGTAAAAACACACAAAAATCCAGTTAAATATAGACCTTTAATAGACGTTAAAAATTATATATATTATATCTTGGAAAAATTTTTAAAAGATAAGTTAAATTTGTTACAGGTATCTAAATATAGTATTAAAAATATGGATGAAATATCAATGATACAAATAGATGAACAAATTAGAAATATAGAAGGAATAGAATTTTATAGCAGGTATGTAGATGATTGTATTATAATATTTGATAAAAGAAAGACAGATGAAAAAACAATTATAAATAAAGCTAATGGAATAAGAGAAAATATTAAATTTGAATTAGAAAAAGAAAAACAAAATAGCATTAATTATTTAGATATAACAATTATAAGAAAAGAAGATAAATTAATTTATAAACAATATGTAAAACCTATGCAGATTGCTAAGACAATTAATTATAAATCAATTGTACCTATTAATATGAAATATAATATATTTAAAATGTATTTAAGTAAAATAAGACAATGAACATCTGAGATAGAAACACAAGTAAAAGAAATAGATGATATTATCAAAATGTTCATTTTAAATGATTATCCAAAAACATTGTTAAATAAATGGGTTTAAAATATAAAAAAACAAGAAGCAATCAAACAAATTAATAGATAAATAGAAAAAATTTGTGAAAATAAAGTATATCCCAAAAGTTTTTGAAAGAGTCAAAAAATTATTCAATAAGAAAATTAATATAATACCAGAAAAAGACAATATAACGAAAAAACATCTATGTTATAGAAATGAGCAAAAAATGATATAATGAAACAAAAAAGTGTAGTATATTCGTTTAATTGCAATTGTAATCCAGAAAAAAACATATATTGGAGAGACAAAATAAAAATTAAAGATAAGATTAAAAAAACATATCAGAGCAATACGTGGAAATTATGCAAATTCAGCCGTAGCAGAACACTGCAATTCAACAGGATGTGAAATAATATTAAAATCTTGTAATCTAAAAATGTAAAAATTTTCACACGTATCAACTAAATAAAGATGAGAAAACCCGTCAAGTGTCTTAATTTATAACACTTTATTGTGTTAGAAGCATAAACAAATTGTACAGCACGGTTTCATATCATCAAAATATTAAAATCTGTTAAAATAAGAAAGAAAGAAGAAAATAATTATAAACGACAGTTGTACGAACATATTAATATAATCAAACAAAACAATAAAATAAATAAGAATAACGGAAGAGAAATGCACCAATCATGGAGAAGAATGATAGCCACAAACAGGAAATTGACGTATAAAGAGACGGATAGAGTTGGGTAAGGACTAAGTGAAAGTGAAGAACAACGAAAAGAAATGTAAGTTCGAATTAGCATTAAAAGTATAAATTTGTTAAAATTAATGTAAAATGACAGTATTTAATGTAATAATTATCGGTTTTATACAGGAATAATTTAAAATTAAAATTAATCGTAATTGGAATAAGTTATTGGAGAATAAATGGAATAGAAAAAAACGGCAACAAAATAGTATAGATTTATAATTTATTATTGTCAATTTTAGAATTTTAAAAAATTATTGTTGAGAAACTAAGTTTGTTTATTGTTTAAATTTTAGAATTTGTTTATTAAATACCTGCTGAAGAGGGACATACAAGTCCGAAACGCAAATTCTGTGTGTCCAGGTAATCATAAATAAACCAATTTTAATCTGTGTGACTGTGTTGCTATAATTCTATACACCAGTATAATAAGTCCTATTAATAGAAATACACGGTTATGATGTTTGAAAGAACAAGTTGAGTCAAATTATTCTAGAATCGATTAATTTTATGAAAGAAAACCTTTCAAACAGCCGTAGTCCGAAAACTGCACACTTGACGGACTGTGATTGACTCATGTATTTAAGTGACTCGTAAAACACAGAATTCATATAATACGTAACGTACCTACCGTGTTAAAGGGGGTCTCATATAAAACAAATATTTTAATGGATTTTTTAAAACTCTTGTGAATTATACACAGTTAGTATAAAAACATACCAGTAAACTCCTGTCGGTTGGGATAAGTTATAAATCTACTCGCGATTAACATAATAAGGCGAAAACGGCCAAACATCTAGCAGGCAAGCGGCTAACAGCCCGGAACCGGTCCTGAATAGAATCATTAAAAGCGTTATGGTGTGTAACTTTTACCAGCTAAACTGTCCGAGGTTGATGCTCTGTAAAGCGCACGCGCAAATACTTTTAATCTGGCTGCTTTACACCTTTCAAATATTTTTGCCCTGGAGGCTGTTCCATATTCGGCAATACAGAGCTTCCGTTAAGAATATGCATATACGAATTTGTATTCGAATATGCAATAGCAATCTTATTCTTTTTCTTACATATAGTATAAAAATTTGTGATAAGATAAATAATGCAAATATAATAAAATATTGATTTTAATTAATCCAAAATACGTTAAAATATAAAAATAATCGCAAAATATGTATTTATTTTTTAGAAAATACGAGGGAAGTGGAGCTTCCATCGCTTCCAATGTGGGCACGCCACTGCAATGTTTAGTGGTGAGACCACCAAGGACAACTACAGCTGACTATCCACTTTGAGCTGTAATCCAGCTCCAAGTGGAATCGGTGCAATTAAGCACATCGTGCAGTGTTTATAGTAATGTTTTTCTAATTTAAACATCAATGAAAAGAAAAATGACCATTTCTACAAACTAATTTTGCAGCCGAAAGTGAACTTCTCATCACCACCGGAAGACTAGTAAAAGAATATAAAAAGCCCTTTCAAACACGTGCGCAGCAAATTTTTCATTGTTTGTAATTTCTCTTAAGGGTGGCTGCAGCGATTGCGTATGCTAAAGTTTTTGTTAGCGAACTACATTACACTAATTTGGAAAAATTACCTGTAGTCTGTCGCGAAAATGATTTCAAAATTATTGTAATAAAATATAAAAAGATTCTTTTATCTGGTTCTTTCCTTAGTTACTTTAAAAATTATGCAATATGACTCAAATTCTATGGATAAATACAGGTAAAACAAATAATTGATGCTTTCAGTATTAGCGTGTATTGATTTGTCTATTTTTAATTAACTTTTATGTACTGTACATATTGTTTACCGATGTGTACTTATTTTTCACCCTTATGCAAATTTTTATGCCTATATGTACTAGCCTTGAAAATAAGTAAAATTACGACGGAAATGAAAGTGCATAGGTAAATTTGCGAATTATTAAAGGTGAGATTAATAAGTCTATTCCATAACATAATAATTTCCAACTATACCAAATTAAACTGTAAAACACCTGAAGCCTTTCTCATAGAGCCACCAACGTAAAGGATGATTGAAAAGTGAAGCAGATATATCCAAACATTCAGACTGTTTAACACCACAAAAATACGAAGAGATAACAAACGATTAACGGTTCCTGAAAATAAATAAACAACGGTAAAGTGATTATTTAATATTTTTCCAGTGACAAGTAAATAAAAAGTTGTAAATAAATAGTCAGATTATTTTGGTTAAAACAGTTTCAACTATTTCGAAAATTAAACTGTACTAAGTACAACTTCCGGGCTATTAATTTTAACTAACTACTAATATCCGTTAAAACTGTATCGGTAAAGTAAGTGAACTTGTTCAGGTAATATAATATAGATTGGCTACAATATAAATATAGTTTATAATATGAAAGTAATAATTATCTAAATAACTCTAATTAATTCAGTTACCGTATCTATTTACCCAAATATAGTATATAGGCTATGCATCATTTAGAGAAGTANATTCACTTACTGTATTTATTCACTTAAATATAGTATATAAGCAATGCATCATTTAAGAACTTGTATTTTACATCAGCTAAAGCTTTTTTAAACTAAGTTCACAAGCGCAATTAAAAATATTACAAATGTTAATATAAATTGTTAATATTATAATTTACAGTAGATTAAACAGTAAATAGAAAAAGTACCGTATATGTATTTATTCGTATGAAAAAAATCGACCGTAAACACTAGTGTGAGATTCTAGAGATCCTCCGAAATTAATTGAAAATCGATGTCAAATACATAAATTTTTTGAAGTAATATTTATACATCCTATTTGGTTTCTCTTACCTTTACAAATTTTGAGTCACATACAGTCCAGTTACACCTCTGTAAATCACCTCTCATACTAAACACGTGGGAATAATACAATTCTCTCATTGGAGAAAATCATCAAAAAAGGGCAATCTTTAGTATCATTCGGGTAGTACACCACAAGATTCCATAGGAGAAAGACGTATTCCATATAAGCTCCCTAAGGCCAACGCCCATATTCGACTCCCATAGTTAATACAAAGTTTGTTAAAAACTTTCTTCTAAGTTATAGAAAAGGTCGATTGATGTACCGCCAAAGAGTTAACTAAAGATAAGAAGATTCGTATTAATCAGAAATAAAGAAGATGAAAAAATATACTTTGAGGTAATATGATTTTAGCTGAAATTGTAATCTCTCCCTCTGCGATTAATAGATATATTTGAAGGTCCATTTGGTATAATTTCTCTTTTGTTATTAAATATTTGTTTTTATTTTAAAGTAAGGTTTAAAATGTTTGAATCAAAATATTACACCATCTCCATAACTATTCGTAAACGCGTGTTAGTCGGCGTGTAATAAAACTGATTGACTGGTGTCATCATTCTGACGTGAATCTGAATCTCGAAACTTGCATCCTTTTTAAACGTCCTTAAGGCCATTTTTCGATTGGAGACCGGATCTACCAATCTGTGAACTCTTGAGAACAGATTTCATTTAATTTGTGCCGATTAAGTGGTACAAATTATACGAATCTGTCCTTGGCTAACTCACACTAGATAATGAAAACTTCCTTACCTCCGTGACCAGTGACACAAGCCACTGTCAACCAAGCTAATCCTACGGTCCAAGCAAATGGAGCAATGCACTGAAAGGCGATGATTATATATTCGTTGTCCAAAACATTTTTCTTGTAACTATGCACTCCAAAAATTGATAATGTCATTAAGACAATGCATCCGGTCCAACAAAGTAAAAAGGTAATCTAAGAATTTAAACGGAAAATTCTTAATAAACGGATCACGTAAAAAGTTAAATTTTAGTATTGGTGATATTTCTGTAAAAATTTAAAAAGAAAACGTCTTAAATGAAAATTGTAATATTTACTAACATCACGGTAACACTGCCGTGAACAGCATTGTATCTCGTTAGCAGCCTGCAGTTTATTAAATATTAAATATTTAATAAATGTAAATCTATCTGTTCTCTTATCTGTAAATCTATGCGATTAATTCTATTCGTAAGATTTTACTATACGTTACGGGAAATGTGTAAGGGTAGCAATTGATTACGCGGAAAAGACGTCAAATAGACGAATCCGTCATATATGAAACTGAGGACAGGTGCAAAATATAACGTTATGCTCTAAAATTTAATTAAAGTATACGATTATTTTTTATTACTGTTTATTAATTTAAAGAAATGAATATTTTATTTTCAATCAATATTTAACTAACAGTCACAATAAAAATTAAGCATTAATATTAATTTAGCTATACCAGCAATTTTTTTCAGAATTTGTGTTGTAATACCGAATTGTTCGAATTGGGAACAGTTCGAGTACCGCGACATCGCTGTATTTCGGTAGTTATTTTTACGAAACATTTTTTACCTACAGCTAAAAAAACTTTAATGACACTTTCTTAAAAATCTTTAAATGAATACAAAAAAATAATCCATAAAATCTAACTGTAAGAGCGAATCAATTGAAAAAAACCTGTGTTGTGGGAGTAAAATCTGTATTGGAATGGTGCCGAATTTCAGTATACAAAAATGTTTGCAAAACTCTACGTTTTCAAACTCAAAACTCGACAAATAAACAAAATAATTGGGATAATGTTCTGTGGATATTTGTGGGGAAGTATTCGGGTGTATTGGCGCAATTTCCTTTAATATCTCAGGATAGGGTAAATATTAAGAAACAAAATTTGCCACAGTAACTTGTATACAAAGCAGATGATGCTTTTAAATTCTAATGGTTAAAAAAATCGATAGAATAAGATAAAAAGAAGTCAACTTATTGAACATTTTATTCGTTATTATCAAGGGTAAAGATTTCTAATTTCAGAATAAGCGTATGTTATTCGTAAACTGGACAATGATAGATCATATGGTCGACGGTGTCTGGGTTTTCTGTAGAGCAAAAGCGAGACAGTTTCTGCCCGGTTATACATCGCCAGGTAGCTTCTAAAATTACCATGCTCAGTAAGTAGTTCAGCAGTAGCAAATGTTAAATCTTTAAGTGGTGATGAGAACCTGCATTCAACACTAGCAGAATAGTCTCGTTAATGGTTTAGCAGTAAAACTGCTCAACCATTGTTGACTCCATTTTTTCATAGCGTTGTCGCAAATATAATTTTTAAGGCTGCTACGTGAGAGAGCGGAATGCGAGTGTAGTCCAAGTTAGTGTCCTTTGCAGCTGAATAAGCCGGTGAATCGACTTTTTCATTTCTAAGTATGCCAGAATGGCCAGGAAAATATATAAAGTTATCTTATTTACAAGATTTTTAATACGGTGCTGGATATGTGTGATTCTATTGCTATTGCAATAGGGATTTAATAGAGCTTTTAGGACAGACTGAGAATCGCTGTAAATGTTGATTGACAGAGTTTTCTTTGGTAGTAAAGTGGCCCACTGAACAGCTTTGTAGTCGGCATCTTCAGCTTGATAGATGGGGGTATGTGGGAAGTACTTGTACCTTCTAATATATTTTTGGCAAAATATGTTAGTTAGGAGAAAGATACGGTTGCTTCAGCCGAGACGAAGGGAGCTTTTAGAGCCATCTCTGTAGATATTAATGTCTGCATAGTTATCCATGGAGGAAGCAGATGACACTAAATGTATTATGGCGATAACCTTGTCTACAGGGTGGTGATCACAGATAGTAGGGTAATTGCAACGTGGTAGCATACGAACAGCCGTAGATAGGAGTAGATACTGTTGTTGATCTTTAATGTTTGTAGTTGTAGTAGTTTAGAATCTTTTCTACAATACATACTGGGGAAGAAAGGAGCTCTGCTAATATCAGAGGCATTAGTAAAAAACAGTTATGCAGCGAATGAAATTCTGATGGCAAACTGTCTTTGAATAAAGTAATTTACTTACTACTAAATTTTTACTAGTTTCATGACCCCAGCTAGAGACTGCATTAAGTAGTATTGGTTGTATTGTCCCATTATAAAGAGTTTTACAAGCTTTACGATTTAGTCCCAGGTGCTCCTAGCACATTTTACTTTATTTAATGACCTTATACAAAATGTAATTAATATGGTAATGAAATGTGGTTTTTATTTTCTGTTGTTATATATTGTATGACGTTTTTATTTACTCGTGCACTAGTAGTCGATCTGTCAAAGTTTTTGCGTCTTTTTGTAAAAATTAAAATTAATGTAAAAATGAATATTATGACGTTAATTAATGATAATAATAATAATTGTTAATAATTAAAAAATAAACAAAATAAACTTTTTAAAATATCAATAAATTGTTCATTCGAATTCATAAAAAAATATAATCGGTTATGCGAAACATCGAATTCTTTTTTCCAACCAACTCTAGTCCCAATTGATTCGGATAATTGACAATCTACTGTAATAATAAAAAATATAAAATTAGTATACCTTTCTAAATGTGACATTTTTCTTCTTTCTTAATATATCTCCAATCAAAGCACCAAAACAATAAGTACCAAGATGAGAATAATATGGTTTAAGATAGTTATAAGCAAGATATTTATAAGTTTTCCTACAATAATAAACGAAAATATAAATTAGTTTCTTTTAGTAATAACCATCCATTATCAAAAAATAAAAAAGTTAAAAGTTTATACTCAGAAACTGCAGGTATTCCAAACATCACGTAATATCTGTTCGAAACTACATCGACTATATACATGATAATCCCTGTTAACGTTAATACAGTTATGACGAGTCTTCCAAATCTGGGCCATCTGCAAAACGATATTCAATCTATTGTAAAGAAATTCGAAATATCGAGTATCTGTTAAATAATAATATCTTGAATTTTTATTAATACTAAAGGAATAAAGTATTATTATTCAACGCCATCTTGACAAATCTTTAGGGTTTTAAATGCAACCAAGTTTATTTTGATGTGATATTTAGTAACGAGCTAAAAACAATTCTTTAAAAATTAGTATCAAATCTTACCACTATTGAGCTCTTGGCGCTGAAAGCAACAAACATTCTATTTGAGCCTGACATTCATGCAAATACAAAGGCGATAACGCTGCAAAAGATACTGCACAATATGTCTCTATTGTGAAGACGTAAAACGTAAAGAAAATGAATGACGTGTGTAATGGCCGAGCCTAATTTAATTGCGATTTATGATCGACAGTTTGATACTGTGTTTGTAAGCTGCCAAATTTTACAGCTGGAATTCGATAAATTTCACTTTTCGCGTATTACCAAAACCTGAAATTACACGAATTATGAACCGAAAACCCAAAAATGTACGCGACCTTGAGCTTACACTCTTTAAAATCTACCACTTCAAAGAGAATCCATTTCAGATATTTATGAAATAATTCCATACGTCCGATATTCTTGTAATTATTCACCAACATCATTTATACCTAAACATGTTTTTTTGGGTATTCGCAAGAACCTTCGTGATGAGTTACAGAGATGAACCGCAAAAAAATTTTCCTGGTCCATACAGCTGATCCGGAGTGGGATATTCCTATAATGCCAATTTTAAACATAAAAGGAACAGTTCGGATCTCTGGCGATTACAAAAGCATTCCGAATAAAGACGTGAAATCAGTTTCTTATTCCATAAGGAGCATTAGAGTCAGTTTGAACTTCATCTGCGAGGCTGCAAGTTGTCCCAATTTGACTTCGTTTAGGCTTGTCGGCTACATAAGGTAGATGGCGAAACGGCGATAGAATAAACGATACTAGCCAATGGTGGTGCTTTTAAAATTTAATGCTGCTCTAGCTGTTTTCGGAACGTCAAGCGTGATTACATTGATGTTCCAAACACCATTCTCAAACTTCTACATTTACAGGTAAACGGCGCTGAGTGTCCGACGTACATGTTTTCGCGTTGAAAACGTCTGCTGCAAGTTTTCTATTAAATCGTACATTTTTGTTCGCATCTAAAAAAAGTGCATATAATATTGAATATTCTTTACTTTATAAATCTTAAAACAATCCATTTATTCAATGGATGGTGTAAAGCAAACATATTGTAGGCAGGGGCCAATGCCTACAATCTGTCTGCTTTACACCATTCAAATATTTTTGCGGTGGAAACTGTTCCGTATTCGACAATACGGCGTTTCATTCTGAATTTGCATATAAGAATTTTTACACGAATATACAATACCAATCTTATTGTTTTTCGTTTATAAATTTTTAATAAAATATATAATGCGGTTATAATAAATTATTAATTTTAAGCAATTGAAAGTACTGTGCGTTAAAATATGAGTATAATCGCTGTAGTATAGACAGGATTAAAATAATTGTTCGTAGACATCGCCTCACATTTTTGAGGCAGCTTTCACATTTTTTTTTCACTTGAGTAATTTTGGGTCTGTCGTGTTTGTAAATAGTAAACAAATACATTGTGTAAGTCTGTACAGATGCATTTTACGAACATAGGAGCGACTTGTAGTATCACGTTACGTGCCAATTAAAATCACCCCATATAGATTAAACACGCCCAAAATAGTTTAAACATTTTAGTAATGCTTACCTAATCGATTCAGCATTATATCACGAAATTATATTACGAAAATAAAGATACATTTTTATATATTGATAAAAAATAAATTGTAGAATTCTTACCTGTCAACAATATATAATAACAGTGATATTAAGATTGAAAGTTGCAGCAACGCACTGATGAACCATATTACGTCGATAAACACCTAAAATTTTTTTATAAATTAGACGAATTAAAAATTATAAAAGTACGAATATTCTATTGGATTTACTTACGAATACACACAAATACAAGTAATATCCGTAAATGCATCTATAAACTTGCAGAAATAACAAAACTTTACATTGTCCTATCCTTATACTATAAACTTCATTTATAAAAGCAATTTCTTCTAATTATTCTGCAGCAGTTTTTGAACCAATTACGAAAAAATTTTTCTAAACGAACCCTTAGTAACCATTAAATTAACCGACGGTTTTAATGTATAAATATCACTGCTCTCTTTTTACATATCACTATTCGAACTGTCTTATGGGCCGTGTAAACAGTGCTTATTTCATTAACGTGCAACAAAGACATAGAAATTGCAGAAGCAAAAGCAATTTCACTAGAAATACGCTGGTGTTGATCTGCATTGTAATTCATTATGGAAAAATTCTAATAATATTTAATTTATTAAAATTATTTCGTAAAAGATGTATTTATTTATAAAGAAACTTTTAAAAATAAAATAAAACAGTTAACTTTAAACGAAACAAATCGAAATGAAATTTTAGACATTTGTCGCATCACCAGAACACCACATTTACAGGTCTACTGAGTATTCCCACTCATACAAGTTGCAAAATTTATAGCGAGTTCCGTTTCTTTTAACAAACAATTGACATTACAAATAGTCAAATGGCAAACATCCTAAACGATACATGGTTATAGAGAAGAAAAGTTCACAGACCTTTCAAATTTCCTAAGATGTTACACATTAAAAACATTTGTAGCTTAACGATAAATAGCATATATCTAATACAATGGTTTGTTCAAAACAGCTTGAGTGAAAGCAAATTATCACGTAATCATTTATGATGTCTAAAACTTAAATCAAAAACTGAACTTTAACTTTTATACATTTACCATCGATTCAGCGAGCGAGTAAATATGAATATGGCTGATATATTTCCACCATTCGTTTTCCATGTGTTTTCCCTGACTAATAATAATATCCCAATGAGGACCTTCTCCAAGAAGTGGCAGAAGAATTACGAAGCCCAAAACGAAGAATATCGGAAGTGTATATCTGCAACACGAACAAAATATAATAATCGAAGCAGTGACAGTAAGAGTTAAATGTTATACCTGATAACTCGAGTGACTAAAATTATGACATAGTATTTCGCAGAGTTTCGTCCACTTTTCTGTCTCAGATACATTACCATAAACCCGCTAGTAAAAATATTATTCAGTATTAATTTTAAACGCATGAAAATTTTTGCGAAAATTCTATAAATGTTACTATTATTACTATTATAGCAAATGTAAATGTTCTTCGAAAATTGTATTTATATGTAACATTTAAATTAAAATAATCTTACCTGTAGAAAAAAAACGATTCTATCATAGTGAAGCCTTGGAGAATAATTTCGAATAAAAAAAGATCCACATGCTTGACTATGTTGGTATATTTATCTTTAAAATATAAGTATTTTTAATTTTATAAAAAATAGATAAATAGATAATTCATTGCTCTTATTTTTTCAAATTTTATCCGATGTTTTTCGTAGCTTTGGCCAAGCAAATTATTAATTTTTTGCATCAAGATACGATTGATTTTCTGCCAGAAATATACAGTGTAAAGTTTTATTTTCAATTATCATAAATTAAGTGGAGAACTTTCTCGGTAAGGAAATTTTGTCGTTGTGTTCAACTAGAAAAAGTTTTTTAAAAAGAGTAGCGAACACTTGGAAAAATAACTTACATTGTCTATTTTCAAACGATTAATTTAAATTTTTAACGTAATTCGTTATTAAATTTCTGTGTACGATTGTACTTTTTTCGGGTATCACTTGCTGTTATCACTATTCGATTCTGTAGTTTTTCATGTTCTTCAGCTGAAAACACACGTCCTTTTCTTTTCACTATTAAATTCTAGTCCGTATCTTAGTTTCAGCAGCATACAAATTAAAACATGTAGTTTTTAATTCCTTCTGCTTGAACAAATGTTTTCCATTCATGTTTTTACATCTATCACTGAGTTTTGCAAATATGTTTAACAAGTGAACATATCCGTATGACCTTTGCAAACACTTTTCAAGTATTTGCAAATTAACTTAACAAAAGATTTGAATGTAGAAAATAGACACTGACAATTTAAACGAATGAAAAACAATCGTGACAAAAATCATCGAATAGATTGCACGTATTATCGATAAGAAGGATTTAACCGTCAACGAACGGCATGGCATAAAACACAACTCATTGTGCAGTATTAGAAAAAGCGATTTTCACAATTTCGTACAATGATTTCGCCTAATTACGGAGAAATTAGTATGTCGCTCCAGCAAACAATTATTTTATTTTTTATTGCGAAATGTGTAAAGTTTCGTCTGACATAAGATCGAGATGTTCTGTAAATATTTTTCTTTGTATCGTATCGTAGTTGACAAGTTAAATAAAAAAAGGAGATTCAACCCGAAAGAAAAACAATGAATACAGTAAGAATATAATATAGCGCTTTATGCCTTTATCATTTCAAGATTCGGATCAAAGTATAGTAATTATACAAGAAGTTGTAATAACATTAAAATTCTGTTTTAATTAGTGAATAAAAATAAAGACCTCATTATATTTATCAGCATCTGTTAGAGATAAGTAAAAGTGTTTTTTATAAATATTTCGGACAATTGGTAATGTTTAAACTAGAAGCATATGATATACAAAACATAAAAGTTTGAATCTCACATGCATGAAGATTGCAAACTACACCAAGAAAAGCCTGGAAAAGTTTATGCAAGAATAATATATAAGAGAGTGTACGTTACGATAGGGCAATAGCCCAAATTGTAAATTCAGCATTTCTGTACATTACTGTAGACATTAGATAACGCAGGAATAAATGTGCACACCCACCGACGTAATAGGTATTAGTTCTATGGCATTTGTACCTTATATCGAATATTTTCTATTTATCCTGTATTTATTTGCCTGGCTATCGAATACTCGGAGGAATGTAAGTCTCATATTAATACCGGAATTGTGAAACATTGACGCGTATTATCTATACAACGAAGTCGATCAATAACGTATCAATTAAATAAAGATAAAAAGAAGCCACGTGACTGATTAATAACACAATCTTCCGTTTAACACTCTTTAAGGTTAATATTCAATCACTCTGTGTAAAAAGTAACTGTAAAATGAGAGAAACTTCATAAAGAAACTTTTCAGTGTTTGTTTTGTATCTTAATTTACGATGCGCAGCAAATTGTCAATAAATTAATAAGGTGTGAGGTAAAGATTTACAAATTATATAAATATAAAAACCTATTTTCAAATCGAGCATCGTATGTTCGTAACAAAATAAAAAAGATTAACGTAGAAATTTCTTGTTTCATAAGACGATAGTCTACATTTGTAAACATTAATTAAAAGTGATATATAATTATAATTACAGTGTTACATATATAATTACATTTTATATATTAATTGTGACAGTTAACTAATTAAACAATAGAACAATTAAAATTGTGTTACGGTAGCAAGTCTTTTGCATACATTGTGGCATAAATATTTAAAAATATTAAATATTATATTTTACATTAGAAAAAAAACAATACCTCCTGTTGTGTGGTAAAATTGTTTTGCTAAACATATATGTCCCAACACCACAATATTTATTAAAAGAAATTTTACACCGCAGATCGATTTTGTACTTTCGTCAAGATTCGTCGAATATAATTTATGTAGAGATTTGTAAGGTGAAGCTCCGAGAATATACTCAA
>NW_019385152.1:122546-138473 GCF_000671375.1 Centruroides sculpturatus | reverse complement strand
AAGTTGAAGTTACATCCTTCTAACAGGAAAAGTAACTTTCGTTATCATGGAATTATAACAAAACCTGCCAATTCAATATAAATGGAAAAAAAATATTATATGGAATTGAACGAAAATGAAAATTTGCTTGATAATTCAACTACGCTTGTTGGAGAACAATAAAAACACTACACTCAACAAGCCACCAATAAAACTCAACTGCCTAACCTATAACCAAAGTCTCCTTTTAATTTGTTTTTTAAAAAAAGCGCTTGACAAACTTGTTTCGCATGCCGAAGTTGCCCCGGTCTTTCCTATTTATTTTAAAGTTATTATAACGAACTCGAATGAATCGACAATAACAGCATTCAAGATTATTTTCCTTAACTTTAGAATAATAATAGATAAATTCTCATTCTTAATTATGTTAAAAGTATGTTTTGATAATCTTAAAGACTTACTTTTACTGGTCTTCAAAGGAATAATATGAAGTTTTATTAATATTTCCGTTAACGTTGCGAATCCTACCCATGCAATAAATATGCCGAGAAAAATTCTAAATTAAGGCAATTAACATTTTTACATCAATTTACTTAAATATAATTCGTACCATTTATTTAACAATCAATTAAGTAATTATTATTGTATTTATTTCTGTTTGAATGTAAGAATATAAATAACATTTTTGTGTACATATCACTTAAGAGCTATGTTAAAATTGCATTATTTATAAATGTGTTAAACACTTGCTTAATGAAGACTTTACTTGTGAAGCTTCGGACTTTAGTTGAGCTTAGTTGATAGGAAGAGAGCTGTTGTGAAACGTAGCCCAGGTAGGAAAATAAGGAAAGAAGGAGAGGAAGAAATTACGTAAAGAATGAAAGTTTAAAGCTTTGAAAAATGAAAACAGGTAAAATAATTGACTCACATCGCAATGATTAAAATAATCCTGACACGAATATACAGTACAAAGTACCATTTTGGCTGATTGACAGTTATATATACAGAGATCGCATCGTTGATTCATATAGAACAATATATCACAGTAAAATTTAATAGCAGGAAGCATTGAGGCTTAGTGGCTTGTGACGACGTTGTTGACCTGGTAGTTCGTCGTTAAAGGGTTGTTGCTTTGGGAGAGTAAGCCACACTTTTCGGAAAATGTGAAGAGTAGTTTTAAGCTCCGGACTGGGTCCGAATCGCTATCAAAATTTGTCTCACAGAAGTTCTGGATCTAAATCACCTAAAATCATTAAACAATTAATATTTAAAAATGCACAATGATGGGGATAGACAAATATTTAAGTCCTATCAATATCGGAATTTGGTGTCGAATCGAACGTTGACGTCTATCTTTTCGAAGTTATGAACTAATACTGAATTTTCCTTGAAACATCGACGAGTTGAGATGACTAACAAGAAAAACACGTGACAATAGGACAAATGGTATTTTGATATCCCAATTCGTTCACCAGTAGATATCTATTGAACTGTTATCAAAATATCTTGTCTCTTGTACGTAAGTGTTTTCGAAGATTTCATCGATTCATTGTGTATCTGTCGTAACTCATTCAACAGATTATTCCGTACGTGTGCCGCCGTCTCTTTCTTTGAACATTTCAATCGATTCGTCGTGTCGAGAAACGTACTACTCAGGTTTTCCCGATAAATTTATATTTTAGAAAATACTGAAACTTAGGATACAAAACGACATTATTCGCTATAGATCGAAGAGCGGATGTAAACTTGCTATTTGTTCGGCTGGAGACCCAGATGTTCGATGTTGACCATGACTTTGGACAAGCAGGGATACAACTATCCAGTTGTAATCAAATTACTCGTTGACTTCTGGATGTGGCCCGCATTGAACATGAAAAGTGAGACAATTAAGATTAAAAATGACTGTATTTTTCTATATTAACTGTAAACCTGAAAAACCTATCGAAAAAACTTGTGAGACTCCAATCTCTCTCTATGTCAAATTAACGGATTATCGCATTCCGACTCCAACACGCACATATTGAATATTGTCCGTCTTTAGATATTTTTGTAAGTCAAAAAGAAAGAACGTTGATACCAGATTGCTAGTTCCACAGCATAGTACTACACAGTTAATATTTTACTAGATGTTTATTTTCAAACATATTTCCTGTGCAATTTTCAAGCAATATTCTGTTGTTAGTTTAAAGCAAGTTTACTTGCCTGCTGAATTAACTTTATCAAAAAAGTATGACCCAAAGTTCCAGTTCGAAGACATACAACTAAGATTTAAAACTGTTCGGAATTATTGTATATATCAATACAACTTTTATCTCCATGTTTCATTTTTATACAGTCTTATTCTTATACAATTCTTTGTCTTTCAGTAATATGAAAATATAGAATGAAACTCGAGTAAATCGCAAAGAAAGGTATCGAATAATTTTTCTGTTTTTATTTTACTTAGTTCCCTCAATTGACACATTTTAATGTATTTACGACTATTCAACCAAACAAGAGATTCTTTGTTAATTAATGTTTATAAAATATTTTATTTAATTACATATATTCTATAGCTAATTAACGTTAATGACTTTAATTCTTATTTTAAAAGTTAATTAATTAATTCAAATTGTATATCTGTGTTCACTTTTCTGTAAAGGATAACACGCAATCATCTGCTGTACATCGATGACCGGAGGAAAACTCCCTATTATTTGTTTTTATTACTAAATATATTCTGCAATGGTTTTAATTAATTTACATCTAATTTTGTACTTTATAAATATGTATAGTGATTTAAAATTAATATTTATATTTATATATTTCAATAAAGTTGGATATTTTAATAATATTTATTTACTCTTTGTTTTAAATATGTTGTGTGCATTTAAAAATTATGTAAACATTTATAATAAAATCGGAGATTCGGTGTTGCGCCGAATTTGACAATAAGATCGATTATTTCAGGGAATCAACGACAGCCAAATATGTACAGTAAATAGTCCTAGGAAATCGATTACAGCAGTATTAGAACAGTTGTATTGCAATCGAAACTGTATTGTAACACTTATTTTGTAACTTTGTTTTATCTTCAACGATAATCTGTGTTGCACCCGTGTCGATAACAAATTGGTAAGAGGTGTGCGATTTTTCATTTTCACGCTTTTTGGCATAATTTAATCGAGAGATTTTACAAACGAACATATTCGAATTCTGAAACTATTTGCTACTATTTGAGGATTAATTTTACACGAGTGTTCTAGTCGAAAAATCAATGGACTAAGGGGCTTTTACCTTCAATCTATGGCTTAGCAAGAAATAAGATATCATATGCAGAATAAACAAAAAAAAAATCCAATAATTTCACAAGAATTTCTTCTAAATACGACCATATTAATATGTTGCTCTCGCAAAAATTACTCTAATTCTTTTAAATTTTGTTATGTGTAAAGTCTAATGTGGCAGTTGTTTTGTGACTTTTTCTAAGTATATTTTGCGGTGTCATACCAGACAGTTCCGAGTCAAGTAAAAAAAGATTCAATTGAAAGAACAGACAGTATAAATTATCGCTTATTTTATTCAACAATTGAGTGAATGATAAAAAAAAAAAGAGTTTAGAGGTCGACCGATAACGGAATATTCCATTATAGTAAAAAGCAGAACACATAAAAGAGAAGCAGAAACGGTTGATAATTTAAACTAAAGTACTTAAAACACAAAAATCGAGATAAACGATGCGCATTCAAATAGAACAAAATTGTCTTTCAACAATGTATTATCTCGTTATTCACGAAAATTTTATTATCTGTTTATATTTTCTATTGCACTGTTAATTTGCATTAAGTCGTTTGAAGTCATTGTCATAATTTTAATGTTCTTAATTTAATATAATCAGTTTAATAAAACTTTACATCAACTAAAGCCGAAAAAAATCGGCCCGGCAAGCAGGAGTTGCGGGTTCCGGTTCCGCTTCGGGTCAATTCTTTTCTATCAATAATTCTAAAATTATTATTTAAATTTATTTAAATTATAAAATAAACTTAAATAGAATTTTACATTGAAGAAAATATTTCGCAAAACGGAAAAACCTAACACGTGTTTGGACGAGACCAAAAAAAAATTATGAGCGCTCGACAAAGAATAAATGAAACTGGATTTACTACTTTGCATACGAATTTTTGAGTTTCTCAATCTCTATATTTGCATAATCTTCGCAGTTTAATTCGATAAAACGGCGTCCGTACNTACTTCAATGAAAATATACTTACAACGATATCAATTGTCCGTTACTGTATTCAATGCGTTCATCTTTGATTTTGCAATATTCGACATTAAAGTCTACCGCTGTCCCGAATACTGAAAAATAAAATTTAGAACATAATTAAACATTTAAACAAGTACATAAATTAATTTTCCAAAATAACGGTTTAATTTATCGCTTATTTTATTTTTAATTTATCAAAAAAATGAGGTTTAAATGAATTTTTTCTAAAATCAAATTTAACTAAAAGAAAAAAAGTATTTTAACTAAAAAAAGTCGATTTACCAATATTGTTCCTCCCTGCAGTTGGAGGAATTTTAATTGCAACTTTTTTCTTTAAACACATCTAGAACATTTTTTACAAATTATTAACAGAATCTCCATTGATGGGCACTCCACGCATTACGGTTACTATTTCCTCAGAAAACATAGCATAAAAATAGTCTCTTTTTTTAAATTAAACAATTAACTCTTGCTAATCCGAACTATTTATGGTAAAGTGTTTACAGATTATTGAGTGGTAATTTTAAAAATTGTTTATACTGAATTACATATTTATATCGACGTTAAAATACATACTGTATATAAGTACTGTATTAATTTTACAAAGTTATTGTGCTTTATTAGAGTGATTATGTGTTGTTTCGGCAAATAGAATGAATTAAGTTCCTACGTACAGCTGATTAAAACGTATTCGGATTTACAAGAGAATTTCATATAATTACAAAATATCAAACGACTTACTCCAATTCCCAACGTGTTTTAAGTCTTTATTACTACATGTACTCGGAATGCACGCATCCAAACGTATTCTCATTCTTGTATAGGCTAACTCTGTTTTCAATATGTCTTCAAACTTCGCTGGTTTCTAAAAAATTCATTAATTCGTTGTATAAATAAATTTAACTGACAAATTAAAATAAACTGTATTAATGCAGCGAAAATATTTTTTTTTAAATTTTAATACTTACAATAATTTGTTTTGTAAGTTTAATTAATGAATTATTTTCCAACTTATGAATCGACTTTGCAATACGTTTCAGTGATTCTGGCATTCCAATTGTCAGAGCACAGTATTTGCCTCGAACTTGTTCCTTTCTTTTATCGGTAATCTCTGCTTTATTTTGTTGAATTTTTGTATCCAAACACTGGTCATAATCTCCCGATATCCATAGTGTCATTTCAAACAATCCTGCCGGTAATTTTCCAAAAGAATCAATCACTGGAAATAGTAAATGCATACAATTAATTAAAGTTATCTTTATGTATATCATGTTTTCAAAACAACAAATCGAAACAGAAAACAATTACATCTTTCCATGGAGACTCGCAGTACAGAAAACTTCCGATACATGCGGATAATCTCTGCCCGAAAAATATCGCATACGCGAAATTCCAAATGTGGTGCTAAAAATCAACCGGAAATAAATGAATTTTTATACGTGTTTGAAACCGTAATTTGTACATTTAAATTCGACTGGAAAGAACGGAAATTTCACCGGAAAAAAAAAACAATTGACTACAAATTCCGCAGTCAATTGCTGCTATTGAGACTATTCGGGAGTAAGATGTTTACAGTTATTGACTCTCCTACCGCTTAATTGACTCGAAACCTTGAAGTCCGGTCCCGCTTGTCTAAAGAATGGTATTAAGGAGTTAGGGTATGAGATCGTTACATCCTATCTTTTGTCAGGGTTTGACACCAATCTATCAATTTCATAGCGGATAGATACGTGTTTAATTGAGGACCCGTTTATTGTTGAAAATTTTTACATAAATAATAAATTAAGGAATCGAGGGTACAGATCTCTCTAGGGACTTTCAATCTATATAATTCATAGATTTCGGTTTTGAATAGCGGACAAAATATATGTTAGTCACGACCCTAATCGCGAGTTAAAAATATTCGAGAGAGAGCTTACATATCATCGCGAGTCGAATAAATAATTCTAGTATTAGACGTTGATGTCTAGTTGATCCAAATTCTCGTTTTTCCCGTGTTCGTAATTCAGTCCAAAGTCGTAATCAAAGTCAGAATTGTAAAGTCTATCGAGGACGGTAGCGACGAGAGGCAGGTAATTCACACGCACACACATAGTTTTCTCAGATGAGAAAAAGATTAACCTGGATGGCCCGGATGGGCAAGCATATTATTGACATGATACAAGAAAGAATCCCAGGGTAAAATTTAGTAGACAACAAGGTGGAGGTTCATTAATGATCTGGGCAGCAATCGGATATAAAGGGAAACAGATTTGGCATTTATTAATGGATGAATGAATTCTGAGATGTAAAAAGCTATGTTATATGAACATCTAATCCCATTTGGTCCTCTCATTGGTGGTCAAGACTAGATCTATCAACATGAGAATCATCTGTTCAGAAGTCAACCAGTACTACAAAGTGGTTTTCACGTGAAAAAATTGAAGCGGTTGTTTGGCCTGCACATTGTCCAGACCTTAATCTCATTGAAAACCTTTGGAGTCAACTTGTGGCATTAGTTTATTGCCGTGGAAAACAATACAGCACATCCGATGAGCTTAAAGTTACATTGTGTAATGCCTGGGACAAAATTAAACAAAGTGACATTCAAAACCTGCTTCATTCAATGCCTAAACAAGTTGTTAAAATAATTGATCACAAGGGAGGGTTCAAACAGTATTAAAAACCTACTAAATCATCCCTGAGTTTATAAATTGTTTACAACAAAAAACTGTAACAGTTTAAATTTTTTATTGTTTATTAACATAATACAATTGTTGATTTCATTATAAATTCTTGACTAATTAAAATTATCTCATATAGCAACAATTGACTGTTGATGAAAAGATATTAAAACAGAGAAAAATTTGATTTGAGTTTATAAACTTTTTACGTCGAAACGCGCACTCATTCATACATATTTTTGGGTTCGGCGGGTCTCAAGACGTGAAGATTTAAAAAACAACATGAAAGATGAAATTTGACAGGACTCCAAAACTTTTCCTTATTTTGTACAATAAATATGAATGAAAGCATTTTTAAGTCAAAATTCAAAATAAGGCTTACTATACCTAATATCAACAAAGTATAGGGGAGACAGGGGCAACTTCGGCATACGGGGCAAGTTTGTCAAGCGCTTTTTTTAAAAAACAAATTAAAAGGAGACTCTGGTTATAGGTTAGGCAGTTCAGTTTTATTGGTGGCTTGTTGAGTGTAGTGTTTTTATTGTTCTCCAACAAGCGTAGTTAAATTATCAAGCAAATTTTCATTTTCATTCAATTCCATATAATATTTTTTTCCATTTATATTGAATTGGCAGGTTTTGTTATAATTCCATGATAACGAAAGTTACTTTTCCTGTTAGAAGGATGTAACTTCAACTTATTCACGTGGCCAGATCGTGGCTTGGCATTCTGTTCTCAGGGTTGTACTTAATGTTTCGAAATCATGACTAGCGGGGTAAGATCGGCAACATAAAGCCACATTAGAAGCAAAGGATAAAAATCAAACAGATGATAAATGAAAACATGTTTGCATTTGTTATTCATGTATATATGTCTTTGAACTTGCATTTCGTTGTAATAATATTAAATGGGTGTTGGATTTGTATTTCTTTGTTTTAATAGTGAATTCCAACTTATACATTGTTAATAACATAATTTTATATACGTGCCTATCTTGCCCCATTACTGTTGCCCCTATACCAGGGGCAACTTTAATAAAAATAATTAAAATAATTACAACTTTACAAAAAGAGAGAAGTTGCCGATCTTGCCCCTATACCCGGGGCAACTTCGTCAATTTCTCTCTTCTTGTAAAGTTGTAATTATTTTAATTATTTTTATTTCCAAACTGATTTTAACCAGTTCTATAGTAAGGTAACATTCCAATAGACAATATGCAAAGCTTTTTTTTCAGTTTACAGCAGTATTTATTACACAAAATTTAAGTAAAGCTTAACATGCCGATCTTGCCCCGGTCTCTCCTATTTATTAGTTACGGCCAAAATATGTACAATCAAGAAATAAAGTTAGAGATAAATTGCAAAAATATAATGAAGATAATTTATCAAAATACAAAAACAAATATGTACAAAAGCTTTTCTGACAGTTGGGGACTTACAAATTAAATTACAGTAGAGCGTCGTTTATCCGAAAGAATTCCAGTCAGCAAATTTAAATTTTCGCTAGTGCTGTGGTGATGCAATCTTTGGCTATATCTTGGGCTACTCCAATATTTGTTTGTTGATGTGTGTTTTTAGCTGGAACCACTGACACTTTTGTGTAATGTTTTTCTCAGGACTGTGTGTTATGCTGAATCAAACGTTTTTGATACTAAATTAAGTTCTAAAGTATATTTTTTTTGTTTTTATATTTTTCAATATATTTATTTTGTTTGTACAAAATAAGGAACTAATTTTTAACAATACAATAGCCACAATTATTATTTTAAAAAGTTTACGATAGGCTAAACATCTATGAAAATTCAACGTGAAGTGACACATAACAGAGAAAAATTTTAACATGGGACAGTTAATATATTTTTCGTACATAATCGGTTATCCGAAAAATAAATTATTCGAACAACCCCAGTTCCCAATTGATTTGGATAAACGACACTCTACTGTATAACTATCCCATAGAACTATCTCCACAAAAACCAATAAGCAAAATATGAAAACATATCAAAAAATCACAATTAAATTTTACTAATTCACCTAACCAAACGAAGAAATGTCTATGTCTTCACTGGAACTTAAAAACCTTTGGTCAACCTTGCTCGATCCTTAGCATCATCTCATTCAATTTTTCATTTCACCTCCTTTTTATAGTGTGGTTGGGGTGACATTACAACTTTACATGCATATGCCCACTTGACCCTATTTATATACTTAATTGTTAACATTTCATTCATTTTAGTAATCTGCCTTTTTAATTCATGTCATTTCCCTTACAATTAATTTTATAATTTTTTATTGTGTTTCTAATTTGGGTAAGAGATCACTCTTTTAATTTATTGTGGCAGCCTCCCTGAGATGTCGTTTCTGGGTTCGATAGGTCATGATTGCTGGTGCCATGGGTCACCAGCAGTCATCATAGTAAGATGAGTTTGTTTCTGAATTTTTGCCTGGGTGGGGTGTGGTAGTCCATCTTTAACAAAATAAAATGCCGAAAATAAATAAATAATATTACAATATAATATAATAAATAATATTACCGGTATAGTACAACAACAGAAACGTAAATTTTATAAACGTCGTAAAATATTTATTTAGCGTGACCCTCATTGTTGCTGCCTCTACAGTTTCCAGTAAAAGTTAGAATTAAAACAGAAACTACACTTAATATGAATATAAACATACTAAATAAGATTACTGCGCGAAAACACTAAGTTTCACATTTACTCGTAACCAACGTTAAAAATGCGTAAACAGAGGTTATTAATTTATAATTGCCGTGTCCAAAGGATAACGTTCAACCTACCTGCAAACGATGCGCATTAACCGAATCGGCATTGATCGAAACCGCATATATCGAGGGTCAAGGTTATTGAAAATCAAACGGTTCAATAAAATTAGTGTAGTAAGTGTATGGAATACCTAAATAATGTGGGTTTGTTCAGAATGCATACGGCGCAAAAAGTATTAATGTCAGGTCCCGAAAAACGGGGTTTAATTAAACATTTATAGTAGTAATTTACTAAACATAACTAAAGAAGGAAAAGAACCTTCATTGATAAAAACCGATCAAAGATACAATTCAGTTGTCACATGATACCGAAACGAGGAAAAAAAATACTATTAATGTAAGACGTGACGAAATAAATGTAAACAGATGTCCTCCAGTAGAGAGGTAACTTTATCAAGTCGCTCGTATACAAACAATTGGAACATAGAAAGTCTCGGACAAGGGAAAAGGTTAATAAAAAAGCTAAACATCACTTCAAATCGTTAGAATTTTAAGACGTAATAGACTAGATAACAATAGAGTAAAATGAGCGCGAATTCAAAGTCCCATCAACCCCTTCCCTCCAATGTTAATGGATAGTGTTGGGTAAATTCTCCCATGCGAATCTTCTCGGGGCCCAAACAGATCTAGCATTTCGCTTAGGGACAAACGTGGAGCCAATGAAGATAGACAAAAAGGGGAAAACGGAGATCGATATAATCCCCGATCTTTAAAGACACGAGGCACTCGGCAAGGCGTACTCTGCGAGTCAACACAAAGGAGTGAAAATCGGAAGGCTGTGTCAACACACTGGGGACAAATCTTTCCTATAGTAAATCAAGTTTTATGCTAAAATAAACGGATTTTTGTAAGATACTTGTCATCTCTGTCTCCTCTACTCCCACACGCGAACCACCCTAGATCATCCCGACGCGGAATTAACGATCCCCGAAGAGTCGGAAAACTTACACTGGTGAGAGAAGTGGGATTTTAAGTCCCCAATCTCCGTCAACTCAGCGAACTCACATTAAGAGTTAATAAGAAATTAGACATAATCATCTCATTTTAAAGCTATATAAATGAGGCCCACTGTGTATTAAAGTAATTAATTTCTATACAACGAAAAAGTCACTTTCTCAAAACTAGCATCAGTTGGAGCAAAATTTCGCGATAGAAAAAATAAACCTGTCCAAAACTTAACCTGCTTAAAAAAATTCTTCGAGACTCTATTTTAAAATGAACCGTTGAAACAGTAAACCTGCCAAATAAAAAAAAAAAAAATATTCGAACCGTGAGATTTTGGTATACACGGATTTCACTGCAATATTCAAAAGTAAGTATTCAGGTGAGTTTTTATGTGATTCATTAGAAAGTTTTAACATCATTTGTATTATTGAGGTACATTTAATTATTGTGTGAGAGCTCGGACTAAATAAAAATTTTATTTAACAAGAATAAATGTATAAATTTATTAAAGAATAACGCTTAAATTTCTTTTATATATTAATATTAAAAAATATTCTTCCCAACATTTAATAAAATATGAAATGATGTAATCCTACCTTTTTCCAAATTCTCTTCTTTTCAAAAGTGACACATCTTCCGAATGTGTGTGTCACCATGAACTTTCGACCGAAATTCATCTAGTGGTCGAAAAAGTTAAATTAATTGCCTAAATTAGGCATCGAATTGAAGGGTAACGACCGTCGAAAGAAAAGAATAGCATCGAAAACGACAACGAGATTTCGCCGATCCACTTCCTTTAAAAAAGATATTCGAGTTTGCTTACTTAGCGCCGATTCCTTCCTCCGCCGCCGTTCGCAGGAGCTTAGCTGTTTTGTACCGGACGTTCGAACTATACCATCGATTGATCTACAATAGTCCGACCTCAATTTCGACTCATCAATCGACTTTGTCAAAGTATTTATCGTCGTGTGCAGAAATGTAAACTCTCTCTCTCTCTCTCACGATTCAGGTCCGATTTCGATTTTACTTTTTCCGCCGTATAGAAAATGCATTAAATATCTTACGCTATGTAAAGCCCTATCAATTCAATACGCTATATAAAAGCTATAATGGAAATGCTGTGCGTTATCCTATGTATATCTATATCTAAATGTAAATAAATAAACGGGTGCCGACCTTCGGTCACAATTTTAAAAAATGTTGTTAATGAATATTTCACATATTTAATGTATTAAATACAGTAATTTATTATAAAAAATAAATTCAGTTTGTTTAATTTCATTAAATGAACTATTTTAACCTGGTAAATATTGAAGTAAACGATTAGGCAGTAATAATAAATCCTTAATTAATTGCGTATATTTTAATATATTGCATTTAGCTTACATATTTTAATTTTAAAACAAAAATTAATACATTTTTTGTTTAATTAAATATACAATTTTACTCGAGATATATTTTTAATATTACTTCTTTGCACCATTCTTTGATCTTTTACACTATCCTTAGTTATAACATGACACAGTTATGCATTATGTTAAAATAGCCAGGATATAACGTAATTAACGCTACCACTTTTCTACTTTCCCTTAACCGGTGTCAACACGAGAAAAGTAGAATTGAATGATCGCATTTTTGCCTATCATAATAAAATAAAGTATCGTGAGAAATTTGTCCAAGAGTTTTGTAAATCTCCACGTTGTTAGACTCTCGAACCCGATATCTAAGGAACCTGCCTTCGCGTTATACGAGGTATACCCGTGTATAGAAATCCTAGCTTAAGTTCTAATAATTTCATACAGTAAAGATTACTTACTTCGAAGAGGCCACTCTTTTAGTTTCATCAAGTCTTTGAGGAAGAGAACGGAAGACTTCGTGCAAAATGAAGATACGTTCACTTCTTCGAAAATTCTCATTAGATAAGGAAGATTTTGCTTTAAGACAGACTTCAAAGCTGTTTTGATTTTCATCTCCGCATTGTCTAACATCATCGACGTTTGTCGGAAATCATCTTCGACGCCCTCGGGATTTGTATCGTTGCATTTCGCGTAACACAAGAATATCGTCAAGAGTAAGATGAAATTAAGAAACCTTTCGTTCTGCATTTTCGGAGCTTTCTCTGTGTCGATGAACAACTTGTAAGTCTCTTTGCATTTACTCTCGTCACAAAAATGTATTTTCCTGGTTACAAAAAGCTGACTCATCAATAATAACTACTTTCCTGGAACTTATTCAAAAATTATTTATTTTTTATAATACGAATACCAAATAATTTTTAGGTGTTCTAATTATTTCCGGTATTAAAGTGACTCGATTTTTGTTTATTAAAACAAAAATTATAGACGTCGTTTTTATAATTTCTAAAATGTAATTTTTTATTTCACTATTAAAGGACAAAGTGTTTGCTTGGCAAATTTAATGTTTCTAATTGCGTGACAACTGTAATTCATTATAGATGAGGCGGCCCGCCCCGGGCGGCACTTTTAGGAGGCGGCAAAATTTTACAATAAATAACAATATCTTGTAAAAATTTAAAGCATTTGATTTCATATTTTGATGTTAAATACACTTATATATTTTAAGAATTAAACTTGGTTTTTGTAATTAAACAAAACAGGTTTAACGTACAGTACTTAATTAATAAATAAGTAAATTATTTAATAATAAAAATAAATTTAATATGCTACTTGTGTTATGTAGCACAGCATTTACATTACGTACTTTTTATTTGGATGCAATTCGAGAAAATTGTACTGTACATTTGATACTAACCGGAAGTGACATTCAATAATTCAAAAATTTTTTTTCAGAGAATGTTAATAGATGACAAATATGACTTTCTTGTTAAAGGATAAATAGGATGTACCGGGGAAAGATACTACTAATTTGAGGTGGAATGCATATATTTTAAATTAAATACATATTCTAACTTTAATGTTTTCATTTATTCGTAAAATGTCCTTAAAGGTAGGAAGAGTAACCAATTTAAAAATAAAACGAAACCTTCGTCAGTCAAAATTATACTCAATTCAATTCTTTTCAGAAGTGAAGAAAACTCCGTGCGGAACACAATCATCAGTATGTTTTACGACTATTTTAATCTTATGAAGTGTTTTAACAATGCGCGTATGTAATACAGCCTCAAAAAGCAAGTCTTTTCCTGCCCCGCCTAATGGCACTACAGGGTTATAGAGACAATGCTTTAAACATAAGCAGGTCGGATACCTGACAAGGTAGACAGAGACGACATAGCTTGACCATATGACATATCTTACGGGCACTCATCTGTACCCGGGTCCAGCCCTCTAACTTGCATAACTTTTATATTGTGCAGCCTGTTCTGCACTTAATCCACAAAACTAATAGCTCACTTTACTCAACAAACATAAAAGACGGTCAGCGAGGTTCTTTTCCCTAAAAAGAGTGAACCCAGTTTAGAGCGTCCACTAGGCTTGTAGATCGAATATATCTATGATTTTCCCATCAAATCCTTTAGTTTCTTCACGTTTCCTTTACTAGCTGCTAGCTTTCGAAGTGCTTGTTCAGGGGGGCTTGTGCCAATCAACCGTCTGTGATACACTAAGAATTGATGGAAATTCACGACAAATTGTTATTCGTCAATCTTTAACAATTCCTTCATGCAAATTCTCTTTGACAGCTTTGGCACCACCATTGATACCACCGCCATTAGATGGTGGCACCATCTAATGTCGGTGGTATATAGTATATTCTCGGAAGTAGTTGGTTAAGATTCTGTTTCGTGGTAGAAGGGGTTGTAGCTTTAGGCATTCACTTAAATTTTTTATGGTTTCGTTTACTTTGCTTTATCTTGTAGGAGTTTTTGTTATAGAAAACTTTTTACATTATTGATTATTATAAAATGCCAAAATGATTAATGTTAACGATATTGATGAATTGTATAAAAATTATAAATGTTAATGACGAATAAAATCTTCATCAAGTTTAAACAATCTGCAGATAAGACACGTGATTAATACCTAATCATCCCTTCGCTTTTAACTATCAAAATGTAATAGTATCTATGCGTTTTACACACAAGCAACCGTCCCAAATTGAAAACATTAATTTCATTCAGAGATCATAGTAGACGAAATAGACTTTAACTCATGCGCACAGTGACACAGAAGTTTTTTTACTTTTTGTTTCAGGAGGTCTCTGAACGTGTAGTTTTGCAAACAATCAAAAACTCACGTTTAGCACGATTCCAAATACTTTTTCTTGTTATGTACTGTACATATCTATAGCTAGGGAAGGGTTTTTGAACCTGTTGGTCGCGATCCCCAGGAGGAATCGCAAAGCCTTACACGGAGGCTCGCGGGTAAAAAAAAGATAAGTGTCTGTAGCTCCTGCACTACAATAAAAACTTACAATTTCGTTAAAAAAAAACTGGGCCTGTTTATTTTACAGTACAATTGGTTTTTTGATCGATATTTAGGTCTCAGCAGAAAGTGAATTAAATACGTAGTTTTTAAAATCACTGATATAGTTTAATATGGCGCTTGGGGTCGCCAAAATTTTTTAACTTTTAAAGGGGTCGCGTATTTAAGAAGGTTGAAAAACACTGAGCTAGGGAAACATACATTGTGTGCACTCAGTGGTATACAGCCAATGGGGAGGGAAGGAAAAAGCAGCGGAAAAGGAGAGAGGAAAAATGAAAGGGGAAAAGGGGAAGAACGTCGAGCTTCTCGTTACATTTATATTCAGTCATATATTTAGTTACGCTAACCTATAAGTAGGATTAACTTAACCCAACCAAATTTAGAACTTAAGAAAACGGAAAATAAGAACTAAAATACAAAGTTGAAAGCAGCTATATACTGACAGTTGAAACAAAGCAAGAAAAAGCTAATTGCTTTCAGATATTGTGCTCCAAGAACCACACTAAGGGACAGTGTTGCCGTTCCTAGTACATTTGTACTTTTTTGGTACATTTTGCCCTTTTCAGTAAATTGAAAGTACGTTTAGATTTTTAGTACATTTTCAGTACATTATAATATTTCAAGTACCATTTACGGTACAAAATAATATTTCACACCTTAACAAAAAAATGAGAAAAAATTAGTTTAATAAAGTCTCACTAGTTTCACTGCTTGCTAATTTAAATTATCCAATCACAACATAGATAGTTGCACGGTCTTTACTCAGTGGTCTTCTTTCACACGTTCAGTTGTCTGCACATTCTCATCAGGACCTTGACAAAATTTTTCATGCCACGTGGTCCAAACAATTCAACTCCGTCAAACAAAAATAATGGACAGGTAAGGAAATCAATGATTTTAAACTTTTGTC
>NW_019385152.1:90934-121494 GCF_000671375.1 Centruroides sculpturatus | reverse complement strand
ATATGAATGCGAGTAGATGATGGAACATTGCACGCGTGTGAATAAGATGGTGCGGGTTGCAAGGCCATCTTATTCACACGCGTACAATGTTCCATCATCTACTCGCATTCATTGCATCGCATTCATCGCAATTCTACTTCAAGAATTGCAGCTCTCATTAAATTATCCTTAATGTGACCGTAACTATTGTAGAGAAAAACTAGGTAAACTGGTGTTTAATCCTCCTGAATGCTACAATCGCATTGTGGTTTGTCCTCAAGGTTAAATCTATGCAAGTGTTGCTTAAAAAGCCGAAATAAAAGAACAACAACTAAAAGACCCCTTTTTAAAGCAGATCAGACAACAATTAATGAGAGATCTGTTTTCCCAGAAAACAAATTTAGACATCGCCAATAATTACTAAGACGCAGACAAAAAACACTCTATCACCGGAACGAATATGTTGAAAGAAAGTTAAGTTCCGCACAGGGGTAAATATTATCAGAGGGTGTACACTAAGAACTACTATTAGACAAATAATGCTTGTATACTCAGAAAGAGAAACAACAAATACCCCAGTGTATGCTTAACTAACATTGATTACTTTATTATTGCAGTTTTTGTGGGAACGAAGGTTCACTCGATGCTAGTGGTAGTTTCAAGTAGTCCGGATGTGGGAATTCTTCGGGGTTTTAACAAAGTTTATCGTAACCTTGTAAATGTGAATTATTAGTAGATAGTCTGGATGACATGGCCATAATGTCCTTCTTTTATAATTGTAGATATTAGTTTCAGCTATAAATTTTTGAATTTTGTGCGATGGAATATGATATGCAACGAAGTCTCGGCCTCCTGATTTTGGCAGGAGCAGTTATTGTCACTGATGTAAAAGAACCTTTTGAGCTATGAGTTTAAGCATGCATTTTTCGTAATCATCTGAGATAGGTGGAAATTGCCAGTACAATGCTTTATGTTCCTGCTGACGAGAACGTTCAGAAGAAACATATGTGTCAGCCTTTCGGTGTTGCTGGAATCCCACTCTGCCTGCCATATTTTGATTGAATCTATTTTCAGCCGGTTTTCGATTCAAAACGGCATAAGCATAATTCACGGTTTTACTGGGCGCTCTCTTTGCATAAAAATCAGCTCTCTCATTCCAGATATTGTAGGAATGTCCTCTGACCCAATAAAATTAAATACTAAGGAAGACATGATTCTTTACTGATATTTGAACAGACTCATTGATAACAGGGAGGTTTAGATTTTTCTTATTATTTTCTGAATCGATGGAGTGCGACCTGACTGTCCGAAATTATTTTTATGATTCTGTCCATTAGGGTTGACGATGAGAGTGGACAAATTCAAAGGCCTTCAAATATATCGTGCGATTCGGTCTAATTGATAGTGCAATGGCTGTAAAGCTTATAAATGCTTTTATTACATATATTTTTTTCTCATCCGCTACCACGAAAAAACATTCCATTCCATCGTTAGACTTAGACTTGTCTGTATGTATATTGTAGCCATTCTATTCATTTTCACACTCCAAATAGAATTGAGGGTGTAGATGTCTAAGTCCTGCTTCCGTGGTGATAGAATGCCGAGGTACAACTTTAGATATATAAAAACATGACAACATGTTTTTATAATTTCAGTTTGTAATTTATACTTCTCTTAATTGTATAAATCGCATTAAGTAATGACATCATTTGAGTACCGAACGTCAATTATATTTTCGAATCAGATATCAGTTCTTATTAAAAAATTAATACGCAATCTAAACGATTACATTAATTTAAGTACATAAAAATTAAAAGTTGAAAAAAGTATAGAAATATAGTGTAATAAATATTGTCATTTAGGTTTGTGTTTCGATTTCGATCTATCCGTATTCACCAACTCTGTGACAAGGGCGAAACTCTCGAATTTTTTTATAGGAATCTTGTTTCTATTCGGGTTTAACTTTGGCCAAGAAAATCTGAAGAAATCGTGACCATCCTGTTGAGCGGGTGAAAAGTCGTGTTTTTTACATTAAACATTTATGCAGCGGGTGTTTGTGTACAGAATATAGACAAGCAGTTTTGGGTTCGCGCCTTACCAACGGCTGCCAACGTAGAGTTTTACAGGTTTTCCTCACATTAGTAACAACTAAATTGGAACCAGTTTTCCACAAAGACCCTCCGGCAGACATTTTCTTTTCGTACATGTGTCAACTTGCCTTTAAATTAAGTTGCTTTTTAACGCATGTTATTTTGACGTTATTCCATAAAAAAAGTCCTAAAGTTCCACATTATATGTACTTCATTACATTCAAAGTTAAAAAAATAACAGTTTTAAGTTTTCTAGCAGCAAAAGCCTGAAAATAAAAAAAAAATTTCATCAAAAGTTACTCACGACAGCCAAAATTATTTCGAAACTTAAAAATATCTTATTAGAAGAAAGCTAAATTAGAAATATATGAACTATTACAAAAGATACTCGGCCTACAATGGTAGTCGGTGCCAGATCACTGTTGCAGAAAATCATGAGATTGTGCACAGTTATAAATACAGCTAAACGATTTTTTAATTTAGCTATTAATGCCGATATAATTTTTGAATCGAAATTCTTCCAGTATCTCCCTATGGAAAACATTACTTGTTTTATATCGGTTTCGCCATATTTTACTTATACTTTTTCTATTCACCTCTATTTAATATTGTCTAATTATATTTAAAATATAAAAGTATCTACCGACGAATGAATTTGCTAATAAAGAGACTACTTGCTATTAGAACTCTGTATTCTTCTATGATATTGTTCTGAGTAAGATCAATAAGTAGAGATTCTAAATAACACGCTTATAAACACAAAGAAAAAACAAATGTTTTGAAATAACTACTAGATATATGTGCAAATAAAGAAGTATAATACATACCTGTTTTACCACACCGAGTGACAAATCTAGCACATTTAAAATTCTTTATTCCTCTACCGTACCCAATTAAAAAAAAATTAAATGTGTTAGATTGGTAACTCGGTGTGATAAACCATTACGTAAGATATTCTTTGTAATTATACATCAAATACTATAATATAATATAATATAAAGTTTAAAAGGACGAAATAATCTTAAACTTTGCTCTTATTTTATTCCCGGGCAACGTCAGACTCGTCTGCTAGTTATAGAATAAATAACCTTTATTATTCAAGGTGAAAATTTTTATTTCTGAATTAAATAATTTCAAATATAAATAGTTTACAATTCTCTGAGATATAATATAAGACAGTAAATCAGGAAAATTCTTCAAAATTTTAATGAAATAATTACTATTTTCAGAAAACATTTTAAAATAAATAATGTGGAAATCTTGACAAGTTCAAAATGGGTTTGCAACACGCCAACGTCATAAACAAAAGAGAAATTCTATGTAATTTCCATAATTTATTATAAAGGAAAATTTAATTTATCTTCTATTCGATATTTTATAAAAAGAAAAATAATTACTCGAATTCACGCGAATATTTAACTACGCACTTTCTGTATTTTAAACGTCTCGACTTAAATATTTAACAGTTACAATTTTCTGAGTTATAATAGAAGACATTAAATAAGAAAAATTCTTCAAAATTGTAATGTAATAATTACTATTTTCAGAAAACATTTTAAAATAAGTAATGTGGAAATCTTGACAAGTTCAAAATGGGTTTGCAACACGCCAACGTCATAAACAAAAGAGATATTCTATGTAATTTCCATAATTTATTATAAAGGAAAATTTAGTTTATCTTCTAGTTGATAATTTATATAAAGAAAAATAATTACTCGAATTCACGCGAATATTTAACTACGCACTTTCTGTATTTTAAACGTCTCGACTTTAATATTTAACCATTTAGTTAAGCCCAATCACATTCGACGACACGAGAGGCCTCTCACCAACGAATGCTTTTTGTAATTATTTCGGATAATAACGAGTTTAGGTAAATTGTAGGTTTAGCTTCGAGAACAATAGCTGACAATTGTCTTGTCGTTAGGAAGTTCGACATTAGGTCGTAACGGCCGAACAACTTTTGTGTTTAGAACACAATACAACTTTCACTTCAGAAATACGTAACACAAGTAGAATATAATTTATTACGTTTTAGCTAGCGTTATGAACTTTTCCTCGTTCAATTATTTATTACTTTGTACACGCAACTTCCAGATGATAATGCAATAATTTATGTAAAATTTTTACTTCTTAATGCGCAATTTGAAGTTAGAAATTGCCTGAGTAATATATTTTGTCTGAAAACTGAAAGACCTTTATTACCAACACTCGACTTCCTCATTTACAGATTTAGAAACACGCTGCGTCACACCGGCACGTCTTCAAGGATAATTAAAAACCTAAAGATTGAATATTGCAAGGACAATCACGTTTTTTCTATATCTCTCTTATAATCTTGGTCCTCGTCTTTAATCTAAAAAATACATAAATAGATGATAACTTTGACATAAACTTTGCTGCTCTCGAACAGTTTCGGCAATACGCTTTCATGCGATCGCAACATAAAAAAGCTGAGTCAGAAGTACTCGGATAGTCGCGGGTGTAACAACAAAACCTATCCAAAACGAGCCTGTTTAAAACGGAAATTTATTCGGAACGAAGCCAAGTGTTGTATTAAAAATAACCCGTTCAGAACGGAAACCTGCTAATTTGGCACTGTTGTTTGGTACCGTGTCAATCGGGTTTACAGATGTTTAAATGTACAGAACATATTTAATTAATGTGTTGAATACATTGATATATTTTAAGAATTAAACTTGGTTTCTGAAATTAAACCAAACAGGTTTAACGTACTTAATTAATAAATAAGTAAACGCGTATGTAATAAAAATTAATTTAATAAGTTACTTGTGTTGTATTACACAGCATTTACATTAAATATTATTTATTGGGATGCAATTGAAAAAATTGTACATGTATAAATTCCACTATCGTTTGATTTTCCTTACTCTGGACAACGGTGTTGGATAGATAAAATATGAGACCAGAGTTGAAAAGAGACGGGTCAAATTGACGATACAAGTACGGTCCATACTAACCAGAAGTGACGATCTATAATTCAAAAATTTCACCCCCTAAAAATAAATACTGTATTTAAATCGTGATAAAATTTTCAAAAAACAGATGTTTTATTGAATTTGGACTACTACTGACCAGCGCTAACAGACTACCTATTGTTTAAAAGGCCCTCTGGTGGCGCAAGAAGACGGATTTTATAAAATAAAAAGCAGTCGAAACTGCGTTTTTATGAATAAAAATGTGACAAACTATTTATCGTTTTATGACAAGTAAAATTTTCTCGTCGTGTTCTCGGCTTTTAAGTAATGCGTAACTTTCGAAGCCCGAGGCGTAGGTTGTGGCCTACGTTGCCCATGCCTTACGCTGCTTTTGGTTATAGGAATGATGTAATTTGAGTATAAATTATTTATAAATACGTATGTCAAGTTATATTTTTATTACGACGTAAAATATATTTAAAAGTTTACGACCACTGCGTGAGACGTTGTTGGAACTAATAAAGTTATGCGTTCCATCACGTACATAAACGGTGTCGTAATTCGCCAAATGAAAATCAGCAAATTTGTAAAATTTTTGTCTATTTTGAACAATCCGTATAATCGAAAATTCGGATAATAGGGGTCCGGATACTCGAGGTTCTATTGTATATGTAACAGCTGGATTGTTAATTTTGCTGCTTTAAAATGAATCCAACCATTTGATTAAATGGTGCCATTTTATAAAATGGTTGATAACTAACGTTCAGTCATTTTACAAACAAGCTAAACTAAAACTTACCGAATTGAATAATATTTCATGTTTTGCAATGCAATTGGCCTTAGGCGCTTTACAATGTGGCTTTGCATAAACCAGCAGATTGTCATATTTTCTTCAGATTCTTACCACTGAAGTACCAACAGATATTCACCAATATGGCATCATCTAGTATGTCTGTTCCACTAAAAATAGTGGATATTACAAGAAATAATAAAAGCGTGCAAAATGCGCCTGAATATAATGGGTTTAAAGATAATATCAACAAACAACTAATGAGGTTCTAAGGAAAATGACATGGAAATTTAAAGAAATGTGGAGTTTGAGGACTTGGTGTTGTCGACACCACTGTAAGCACCAGTTGTGGGTCTGCGAGGTAATAAGGTGTCGACCTTTCAGTCAAAGGTAAACACGCTCGCTTTTCTCGTGATCTGTCAGGATGACACGAGAAAGCCCTTTTCGTATGGATTAGTGGTTTGCAGGACGCAAAGAGACACGCAGAGACCGTAAATCCACAATTAACGCGTTTATTTGTTACTAAAACATGCATACAGATACGAGGAGTACACAGTCCAACTGTAGACAAGTTGCACACTCGATGGAGGATCTTTCCGAATTTTGTCGATTCTGTGGAGGAGGAAGTGGCGGCTGGGCTCACGATGTGTACGAAGTTTTAGTTAGTCTGGATACAGGGGGACATAGTCCTTGCATTCTTTGAAATAAGATTTACTATAATGTAATAATCTTAATTTACGCTATCGTTACTTTTTGCCGGGCCTATCTGCTAGTAAATTTTAAAATGTTATTATATATTATTTTAGAATTTATTAAAACATATAACATATATTAAATATTTAAAATAATAATTATAATAAATTATTATATAAATATATAAAATTATTTTTATATATTTATTAAAATATATTTTAAGAGGTTAGCGGTTCATTTCTTTAGATTCAGCCATTTGCTCTGGACGACGATGAATCACTGACTCAGTCTATTAGTCAGAACAACTAATTTTATATATTTTAATAAGTATATAAAATTAGGGAGAGTGGGAGAGGAATAGCATTAAGGCTTAACCGGAAAAACGGCTTTTACTGTACTATTTAAGATGGGATATTTTGTTTGCAACTACGTTTAGTCTTTATTAAGTACTTAGGTGTATTGCATTTATAACATTTCAGACATTCATATAAATATATTTACATATTTCGAGTTTTTGACCAAATTCGATTTCTCTTTCCAAGACGCTGAGAAAGTTATTGTCCACCGGATGAAAATACGGATCGGAGCTTCCTCCGATTTAATAGCAACGTCTGTTGTGAAAACGATTGATGCTGGCTTAAAGGGCGAACTCTTTCGCCGGTGAATCCCACGGACGGGCGTCGAGAACTAAATAAAAGAATTAACGACGCGTAACGAGTAAATATAATTAGTAAAATGGCCTACCGTTTCCGTAGATCCAGTCGTTGTTCAGGCGATGACGGACTTTCTGATATATGGCAGACATGGTCTTCGTGTGAATTTTCTGCCACTGTCTACCCAGGTACTTGGTCTGCATCTTAAGTAATTTTAAGACGTACAGTTGCGTCATAGAGAGTTTTACTTTTAGCGCTCTCTTTACAATGGAGGCCGACTCGAACACTGCCAACATCTTAAACGGAAAATAAGGTAGCGCCGTTAAATCCGGCATTTCGTATTGAATTAATAGAAAGACCGCGCGCTCCTCTCATTATCCTAGAATGCTTCTATTCGGTCAGTTTGAAAAAAACACTCAACAGGTTAACACAGGAAAAGAGATTTTTCCAACAGTACGGACGTTGTTCTCCGATTTCCTGAAAAAACCGAAAACGTTAACGGGCACCGTAGAATTAAACGGGCGAGACGTTAAACCATCTCTCACCAGCATTTCGGCCGTCAGTTCCAGTTGTTCTACCACGACGCAGGCAAAAAAGTCGATGACCGAAATCGTGAAAAATCGAAAAGAAAATTGTGTGCCGAGTTCCGAAGAGATAAAATCAATGGGATTTACATACAATATTTTTGGCTCCTACGTAGGATATGATGTTTTGATTTAAAAATTGCAATACGAGTGAAATGCAAATGGCAAACACCAACTGTTGGCTCGTGTATTCGAACTGGTAAATGTTTTGTAATGTTTTAATAAAAGCAGCGTAATTCTCGACACAGTCTTGACGATCATTTCCTTGTGCCGATTGACGTCGATCCCCAATTTCGTGGATTGTAAAACCGTCATGCTGAAACCATATTTAATTTAATATATTTCCCACTAATAACCGCTGGAAAATTTTTAACAATCACTTATTACTGTACAATTCAATCGCGTACTCTACTAAAACGCAGTTAAAAACAAAAAATCGAATCTAAAATAGTACAGTAGAAGCAGTTCTTCCGGTTAAGCCTTAATGGTCTCTCTCTCCCTCTGCAAAAAAATTTCGAAAAATCCGTTCTTAGTGTTAGTTTCCATGACGTTTTCTAACTGTGTACCAAATTTCACCTCTTTAGGTTCAGCGGTTTGTTCTGGGCGATGATGAGACAGTGACTTAGTCAGTCAGTCAGGACAAGTAATTTTATATATTGAGATAAAAATTCTGATTTCTTGTATATAGTATTGTTTCAATTATCGTTTTTAAACGAATTTCTTTAGTATGCAGTTTTTTGCGCTCCACATCAGGCAGGCAAGTGCTATGTGCAACCTGTGGCAGTATTGGCGTAATGGCGTATCTATTTCGTGCTATATCATCGCGGTAGTAATTCAGTGAATATAATATGTATATGTGTGTGTAGAAATAAATATAAAAGTATAACGTTTAACAAAAGTAAATACTTCGCCTTCGTTATTATTCTGTGTTAAATCACAAGTACAAAGGCGATATGCCGCCGCTATAAAATGTAAATATGGTCGGAAAGAAAACGTCCATTGATGCTATTGCCATGAAAACTAAAGAACAAGCGCTTCCGTACTTGTAATTTTTACCGATTGTCTCTGGACAGAATAATAACAAAAGCGAAGTATTTACTTTCGTTAATCGTTATATTTTTATATTTATTTCTACAATTAAATATAATTCCATCGGCCATTATCTTTTACTAATTTTTACTAAAAATAATATATATATGTTACTGTGAAAGCCCGTATATTGGTAAATCCTAGGTTTTACTTGTAAATCCGAAGATTTACAAGTAAAACCTTAATTAGGATTTTCAAGTAAAATCAAATTAGAAGCTCTTCTTAATACCATTCTTGATTCCTTTCGTCTAGCGATTTCCTTTATAACACTATTCATACTACTATTATAAGTAAATTTCGTGAGCCTAGTAAAAACATTTCTTAAAGTTGCTAGACGAAAGGAATCAAGAATGGTATTAAGAAGAGCCCCTAATTTGTATAAGATCTTGAGAAACGATAAGGATAATATCAGAGCGGAGGAGAGAGCAGGGGTGTATAAGATTCCTTATGAAAACTTACAACTGGACGTTAAAAAAGATTATATCGGCGTCACCACCAGAAACTTGGGAGTAAGGCTCAAAGAACATAGATATGCCATAAGAAAAGCGTCTAATTCAACGGTTTTGTCCCAAATGGCGCAAACACAAGGATCTGAGGTAAAATGGGACGAGGCAACAATCATCAAACCTCTGTCTTCCCCAACTCTAGCAATGACGGCAGAAAAAATAGAAATATACAGAAGTAAGATAAGAGAAGGCTGTTTAAATGCGAGGGATTCCGAGAGCCTACCTTCGGCATGGAAATATTTGGTTAAGAAATTTACTACAAACTCCGACCAGAATTAATACATTGAAGATTTATGTTATTTTTGTTTTATTGTTTTATTTTAATTTTTAAATATTCTTCCGTTATTTTTTTTTTCTTTTGTAAAATTTTTTATTTAAATTTTTATGTTCTATTTATGGAACATTTACGTTCCATTTTAGTTTTCAACCTGAAGATGGCCTATTAATTAGGCTAAAAACGTTTGTTGTTCAAAATTATGTTTATTTCTCGGCAAAAAAGGTGTTTTGTTTCTCTTTATTTAGTTGCTTTTGATATTGAAAATGTTTGTTTTGGAAATAAAACTATGAGCATTTTCATAATCATTTATTGCAACTATTATAAACTTACTATGTCCTATTTATTGATAACTAGTTTAACAGTTTAAAAATACTTTTTAACGTAACATAAATTATATTATTATGTAAAAAATAGTAAATAGTTATCTTGTAAATTATCATTGCATTTAGAATTATAAAGTAGTCCTGATGACTTGCAAGCGCACTTCTTTGTTAAGCAATTTTTTAAGCAGTTGCACTTCTTGAAATCTTGTTTTCCAGTCAAAGACAATTCTGCGACGACTTCTCGAAGACTCACTTCTGTACCTTTAATTTAACCCTTTCTGACTCATTTTAACAATGCTTTCTTTATTGTCCCGTTTGATTGCATTTTAGACATCATTATTTTGTTTCATATTGTCATGCGAATGCAACAATTTCTCTAAATCTTGATCATATTTTATAACTCTAATCATATCACTAGGGATTGCTGAAGTTGCAAGGCCCATTTTCATTGGACAACCAAACATTGCTTTGTAGGGGGAACATTTGATTCCCTCGTGATATGCTCTATTTTTCATTGCCTGAATAAATCTTAAACCATCTGACCACTTTGATATCTGATTGGTTTCCATCCACGTACTGAACATATTTTCTATGTCTTGATTAGCATGCTTTACTGATACTTGACTTTGGCTATGTCTTGCCTTTCCATGTACGATTTTTACATCCAGCCCCATAGAGCATAAACTCTCAATAACTTGGTTAGAGAATTTTCGACCATTATCGGAATGAAGGATGCTCGGCGCTCCAAAAATGGTGAAAATATCCAAACGATGGTATGCAACTTCTACGGTGCGTTTAGTTTGAAGCGCACGATAGATCACAGATTTGGTAAGATGGTCTTGGTAAACTAAAATAAATTTATTTCGATCTGGGGTAGTTTGTAGATCTATTAGATCAACCTGACAGCGTGAATTCATTTCACTGTGAAGTATAGGTCTGACAACAATGCCCTTTTTCAAAATCTGTTTCTTTTGGAAAGGTTGACATAGCTTCAAATATGTCATAGTAGCCTCAACTGTTACATTTTTATACTTGCGGTTACATTCCTTAAGCATCCGTGTGCTTCCACCGTGGCCAACAGCAACACGCGTTTCTTCGAGAATATTGAATAAATCCTCGTAACAAATGTAATACCTTATTTCTCCATCCTCCTTCTTCATAGGTGCAATTAGTTTTTCTATAGTCAAAATGTCGTAACGCTTTATACGCCTGTAATGAACAGCTTGTTTCATTTTCATGTTCTTCGCAGCTTTTACTTCCTCCAAACACTTTGCGTATTTGTCCCTATTAAGTGAAAGCTATTATGTTTCTTGCTTGCAACGAGCTCGTCCATTATTTCATAAAATCTCCGTTTCATACTCATCTTNAAAATCTACATATTTGTAGCTGATGCAGGAAATGACAAAGTAACTCCAAGCATTTAACTTTTTTGCTCGAGTATTGTTAGCATCACATCTTATTAATTGTGACTAATGTATTTGTTTGGTAATTGTATTTGTTTATTTTATCTTATAAATACTTGTAATTTGTGCATACGAGAACATGCAATTTTTTGAATTTATGGTGAACCATGAGTTATTTCCTGGATTGCTTTATTTAATGTATAGAAAATACAATGTTTCTTGTCCTAATATCACAGGTCTGCAAAAAAATTTTTTCCAGCTGCATTAGACATTTTTGCTGAATTATATTGTGACCCTTTGGGTTGGCACCTCTTTGGTACCCTGTCAGGATTGACACCACCGTGTTTCTCGAAACACGGAAACCGAGACGGCGATTACACCATGCCATCGAGCGAGCGGTCCTGTACATGATCAGACGGATTCGTAATGTCGATTCGAGAGACAACATTGGAAGTGACTCAGATACACTTAACAATTAACAAGGGTTTATTTAAAAATCTATTGGAAAAAGGGTTGTCGCGGAGAGAGAGAGTTCACATACGATTCGCGGGATGATAAATACCTTTGGTAATAGGTCCCGGTCGGGTCTTGTTGAATCGGAGAATAAGAGCTTCAGTTATGGGGTTTTCAGGATGTATCCAGTTCTGATGGGTATTTTTCGTTATCCAGGCGATGCACTAACACACACACACACACACACACACAAGTTTATCCTATGGCGATTAATTCGGATTCCTTAATGGATGATAATTGAAGGGAGGACGACTTCTTTCCTCTCCGAGGACTAAGGCAGCGACTAACTCTTTTCGGCCGTCTCTGATGATATTCACGGACGATTTCGGCCGTGCAGAGGTTAATAGTTCACGAGAAAGCGTCATGTTGCTTTCGAGAAAATGTAACGGGAGACTTTCTCAGGTAGCTAAGAACAACAATTGTTGCGTAATTCGCGAAACGTTATTATTAAAGATTATTTCAAATATAAGACTTTTTGCTATCTCACATCACTCCGGCCTTTTGAAAATCGAGCTTGTTCGTGAAAGTGCAAGTTCGATTTTAGATTGTGATATAAGAACATTGAAAAGTTGGACTTTTACTCTCTCTCTTTTTTTTTTTTTCTATTTACATAATAGTAATGGGAGTACATAGGTTATTATTTATATAAATTTAGTTTACAAATTTAGGTTACTCTCTCTCTCTTTATTTATGTTACGCGGTTAAAATAAAACACTCGGACACGTGGTTAAAGGTAAATATAAATGTTGTTTTAATAAAAATAAATTTAGGTTACAAAAAAAGAGAAATTGGTTATATAATACGAATAATATTTATGACATGGTTATAATATTTTGTATAGGAATATAAACGATTTATAGGTGAAAAGATGAAGAAAAGTTATGAGGTGGAATTTCTAGGATGGGATTGGTGGTGAGGATGGGAAGTGGAGCGGGAGGAAGGAAAACGAAAGATAGGAGTACGAGAGGCATGTGATATCATTTCCGGAGGACTACTAGTAGTAGTAGTAGCTTCTATAGAATTAAGGGATTCATTAGATCCGATGAAGTCTGGTTCTGGTCGATGATGGCGATTGGCGTCTCGGTACTCTTGTTCTAGTTGAGGTGGCGCAGAATATCCAATTGGAAGAATTATTGTAACTGGAAGAAGGGATCTTGATCGCTGAGAACGAGCGAAACGAATGGCTGCTCGAAGAGTTTCGGCGTTGATTTCTTGGGTTATGGCAGATTCTTGATTGGTTTGGGAAATGCTGGGATCGTTATTATTATCCATCTACGGTGGAAATGTTCAGAATGAATTTAAAGCTATTAGAACTTTCGAAAAATTGTAAAAGCTCGAAAGGAATTGCAAGAGAGGGTGTAGAAGGATTTGTAAATGTTGGAGGAATTCCGTATTTCTCATGGATAACTGAGGTCCAACGGAGAGTATGATCTCCTTTTTTGAATTTGAGGTTGTAGATAAATTTAGCATGGGAAATAGGATTGTCTAGAAACTGAACGGTGAGTATAAAAGATGGGTTTATAGGAGAACTTTTTGTAATGGTGATGAGAAATTGGTGAAGATGGCATCCTCACTGAAATACAGCAACAAGCAGAATCGGAAAGAGGAGACAAAGAAGACGTAACTACTGAGGAGGAAACGAGATAACCTGAACTAACTCCTTCACCTCGTTATGCCTTAAGAAGTCAAGGACCCGTGGAGGAACAACCTTGGATTCTTCCCACTCCTCGACGAAGTCGAATTTCTAAACGAAAGGCTAGCCCACCTAAAAATGGACTTAACACTCAATCAAAAATAACGAAACAAGGGACTTAACGTAAGAAACAAAAATCCATGACCCCAAGGCTCCTTCCTTATCTAACGTTTTAAAATAAACTTGATAAAAAAGACTTGAAAATAACTTGATATAGTCCCTCTCTACATCTCTTTAATCACTTCAATTTTTTTTCTCCTCCAGAATATCATCATCCACTATGCACTTAACTTTTCTACTCCAATTTGCCTTCTTCACCTCGGGGATCTCCACTCTCCATATCAACCCACGAGAGGACCCTCATAATCTCCACAAAGGTGTTGTCTTTGTACACCAGGGAAATTTCTTTATGACTACCAATTACTGGATTCTTGTTTTGGATATATCTTTTGATCCTTACGAAGAACAATTACACCTTTTAAAGCGACATATTCAATTGTTAATCTCATTAGTACAGCGAATGCGCTCTTCATCTCAAGATAACCCTACCGCTCCACGATGGTCTCTATCTATTGATGAACTAACCTTCCTACAGACCACTTTAACAGGATATGAATCGGATTACCCGGAATTACAAACATTAGTAACCCTTACTAACGTTACTCGAGAAAAAAAAGGCTTAATAAATGCTGGAGCAAAATCCTCAAATATCTATTTGGAACAGCCACCTCGGAAGATATTGAAAGTCTCAACGAAAAAATAGCGCAATTATCCGAAACAAATATGGAATTTACTCACTTTCTCCAGTCTCAAGCTACTTTACTCAATGATACCTTACGAATCGCCAAGACAAACCGAAACCAAATTTATACTTTGATAAAAAAGCAAATCCTCATCGAAGAAACATTAATCCAACACCAATATCATTTAGCAGTGGAATCAGCAGTTCGATCTACCGAGTTCTCCATCAGAGAATTTCGAACTCTAATACTTGAGATCCGAAATGCCATCGAAACCTTGGAACAAGGCCGACTTAGCACTTATTTTCTCCCCAAAGAAGTGTTATTGAACACCCTCAAAGAGATACAATTACATTTACCCGAAGGATATTCCTTCTTGGAAACACCCCGACTTGAAACCATCTTCAAATATTACCAATGGACATCTATTACAGCCATAGCCTTACCAAAAATACTCCGCATTTTCGCCAAAATACCTCTCATTACTCCCACAGGATATTTTGATATCTACGAAATTGTGAGACTACCTGTATATTATCCCACTATACAATCCTTTGTTTATTATAACAATTCTTATCCAATTATTGCTTTGTCAAGAAATCGTCAATCTTATATGTTATTATCGTATCATGAATTAATGAAATGTCAAACGACTCCTGTAGCCATGTGCTCACCCAGCGTACCTATCTGGCAATCGCCAAGACAGAGCTGCGAATATTCCTTATACTTGGGAAATGAAAAATTTATTAATCAATTATGTCCTCGACGATTAATTAGGGCTTATTCTCCTATTTTCCGACGTATAGATAACCAAGGAACTTGGACTTATTCCATTCCTACTCCTATGAGCCTAACCATTAGATGTCCCTCCAACGGCAAGAAAAATCCTCCAATTACCATCTCTAAAATAAACAATACGGGTATAATAATACTTCCTGGAACTTGTGTCGGATATCTTCCCGGAATTATTTTAACCTCGCACTTTCAAAGAAAAACTGCAATCCATCTCGAAACTACGAACCATTTTATCATTCCTCCTATCGAGAATATTATCAATGAAACAGAATTAAAAATCATCAAAACTCGACTAACACAACCTCAACTTCCCATTTTAACCTCCGAGATGCAAACAGATGCAGAGATCTTACGAGCCGACAAATCACTAACCAAAATGGAACTCGATCTGGAACAGCTTCTTACGGCTCAACCAAATTATAAAACCTCTTCCCGAGTCTCTACCCCTACCACCATTTTTATCGTGTCAGCCTTCATCGCTGTTCTTGGGATAGGAAGTATCCTCAGTGTTATTTATTTACGACTACGTTACCCTCGACCGCAACTCCGCCGCATCAGACCCACCATAGAACTGGTCCCACGTGCATCCGATTTAATCACACGAAATTCCGAATTATCTCTCCTTCCTTCGGGAGACTGCACACCCATTCTTATGTAAACAACACCTGCTATAACCATATCTTTAATATTAAGATATAATTACCCTTTTAACATTATATACCATTTTTTGCATCTTCTTCCTTTCTTCTTTACAGTCTATTCCCTGCTGCATACACTCATCACAATGGACCCTTCTTTGGACGCCTTATTTAATTGCCCTATATGCTATAACCGCTTAAAAGCATTAGTCTACCAGTGCAGTAATGGGCATGTTGTCTGTCCCGATTGTAGACCCCGAATTTCCCAATGTCACACATGTAGAGAATCGCTAGGATACATACGAAACCTTCTTACCGAACAAATTCTTCGCACGATGCAATCCCCTTGTGCTTTCCACTCCTTTGGATGTACCGAAGTACTCCCCGAGGACAGCCGCGTTTTTTATTTTTAGCCTCGATCCTAGCAATTCGGCAGCATCTTTTGAAAGACCCAAGTTTCTTACTAAGCTGTTGAGCTCACTCTGAGAAAAAAGTTGAGGTCCTTTGCCAACAGAAAAATCTGAGATAGATTCATCCTGGGAAGCTAATGTGTCTGAATCTTTTGACTCACTCAGGATGTCATCTACTAGAAGGTGACTGTGGAACTGGTATTTCATAACTATGGGACACTGGACGAGTAGCTGAGTCGAGGTTATGGTAAAATATATTTTTTTAATTTTATGTATTAAATCCTTTAACATCTACCGAACAGAAGTAGCAGTCGGTTGTGTGATTTTTCTGTTCACGCCATAACATAGGAATGCCAAAACGAAATGAGGTTTTCTTACCCTTAAACCACAAACGAAGATCTTCCTCGCATCTTCTGCACATCTTATGTGGAGCCCATGCTTTGTCTTGATCTCCAAGTTTCAATTTGAAATATGCAAAATAATAGCCTCATCAGTGGACACTGACGATACTAATAAATGAAATATATTTGGAAAGAAAATAAAGTGAGAAATAGTAAATAACTTTCTACTCCATCTCTGTTTTTAATTCTATCGAAATCGGATTTAAAAGAGTGAATTTCACTTGTATTTCTTAAAGAATAATTTTTTGGAATTTATTAGTTTTAATATTAGTAGCTCATTTCGAAAATATTTCATTTCCATAAAGTCTTAGTTTATTTCTGATAACTTTAATATTTGGCGAGTAACCAGCATTAATGCGTATGTTTGAATTTCTCAATTTACTAATATTTTATATATTTTTTCGATTTAAATATAAAGTTAAACAATTCACAAATAACTAGTCTTTTTGAATAAGGTTTAAATATCCCAATTCGATAAGTATGGTTGATATTCATATCCGTAAACTAAAGGTTATCACTAAATAATTTTAAAACCTTGCATAGAAAATCATTTATTTTTTCGTTATTCTCTAAACTTGAAATTACGAAGTTATTTCTTTTATTTATTTTTTGTTTCATAAACTTTTCATGTAAATAATTACATACTGCATTTATTTCTGTTTGATTTGTTAATTCTAACTTTACATTTCTCTTTATCAATTTTGAGGAAAGTGAATCTAGATTCAATATCTACAATAGCAGTGCCTATATTTTGAATCCAGGCCTGCATTCAGTGACGTAGCTGGGTGGGGGCAGGGGAGGCCCGTCCGTGAAAAAAAAATAAAAACTTAAACAAATTATCAGAATGTTTTTCAACGTTAAATCACTTAAGCTTGTAGTCATTTTAACAAAGATATTTATACTAAATAATTTAATTTTACAAAATGTCTTGCCAATCTTATGGTCGCAGTAAATTTATTTCTGACAATTTCCTTATCAGTTGCTTCGTGTGAGAGGAGTTTCAGCAAACTAAAATAAATTAAAAATTATTTGCGGGCAACAATGACCCAAATCAGACCTAACAATCTTGGCATAAAACATGAGTCGACACAAAATATAAATTTTGAAGATATAATTTCCGAGTTTGTAGCTGTTAAAGCTAGAAAAAAGAGCTTTTAAGTGTTTGTACATAATATGTATATGAGAGTATATTAATTATACCCTCATTTTTCTTTTGCCATAGCCAACTTTCACTTTCCTACATAAATGTGAAAGAATGATTAATAAAACTGTACTATTATCATCATAGTATTCTAACTTGATAATTAATGACTCTTATTTGTATTAATTAAATAAAATCATACTTTACGTTTATCGGATTTTTATTAATTTTAACAGTTTTTATTCTTCGGGTGACACCACGATATCTGTACCGGGTGTCACCCATGCTAGCTACGCCATTGCCTGCATTCTAATTGTTCTAAAAGTATTTGTAATATATCATTTGAAGAGGCTTACAGATTTAACATAACATTAATTTTTTTCCTGTACGTTAAGCTCTTTTTCGGCACTTATATAAGACAAGATCAATTTCTCCGTTGACTCACCTGTAACATTTTCCTCGCTTCCAGTTCGTTTCTGAAGACCTGACAATAAAATATTAAAACTTACAGTATTTTTGTAAGTTTTAATATTTTGTTGCCAGCTCTTTTAAAATCAACGTAATTTTATTAAATATTTGTAAATATACATTTCTAGAACATCATTGTAGTAAAACTGCTGAANTGTGTGTGTGTGTGTGTGTGTTAGTGCATCGCCTGGATAACGAATCAGAAACCTTAAAAACCCATAAAAAGCTGTTATAATCCGATTCAACAAGACCCGAACGGGACCTATTACCAAAGGTATTTATCATCCCGCGAATCGTATGTGAACTCTCTCTCTCCGCGACAATCCTTTTCCAATAGATTTTTAAATAAACCCTTGTTAATTGTTAAGTGTATCTGAGTCACTTCCAATGTTGTCTCTCGAATCGACATTACGAATCCGTCTGACCACGTACGGAACCGCTCGCGCGACGGCGTGACGTAATCGCCGTCTCGGTTTCCGTGTTTCGAGAAACACGGTGGTGTCAATCCTGACAGGGTACCAAAGAGGTGCCGACCCGAAAGGTCACAAAGAACTGGTGTACAAAATACGCTTATTCCTCGATTAAGAATACTATTTCGAGTAAGACTCGGTTGTTTTGTTCTTTCAATTAAATTATATATGATTATTTGTATAAAATTTGTCGTAAATTTATTATCCTTTCTTCTTTATTCTGATGTTAGTTATCTTGGTTAACCGCGTCGAACTTTCCGCCATTAAAACACCACGTGATTGTATGTTCTCACGTGACTACCGGACGAACTGTTATTGGCTGATAGAAACGCGTATTGGCGGCGGTTGCCGCAAAAAATAAAATTCAACCAACTTTTGCGGGAGAAAAGCGGCAGAAAATCGACTTCTACGGGAGAGAAAAAGTGACGTCATCCTGCCGCTTTTCCTTGCCGCGCCGCATGTGTGCATCGGGCGTTAGGGTACGTCACGAGAACGCACACTAACAAGGGATTTTTTGAAATTTCCCCCCTCCGCGGGGAAAGTGACAGGATTAAGGCTTCAACAATAAAAATGTTAAGAGAAAGCAACGTGTAAGATTTATAGGCTCGGAGGCGGTGTTTTGCGTTAAATAGAACATAATTTTAGACTCATAATAAAAATTTTCTAATTAGTCTGGAAACAGGGAACCTAATTCTTGCATTTTGTGAAAACGGGTAAGATTGACTGTAATGTAATAATCTTAATCTTCGCTATCTTTACTTTTTGCACAAGCAACGCAGGGCTAATCTTCTAGTTAAATAATAATTTTTCTTATTGTACTTTTAGAAAATACTAAAAAAATACAGTATTTTTAAAGTTAAAATGAGATTAAACTATCGAATACAAAAACCAAAGTGATATCGATGACGTAATACACGTAACTGAGCAGCGAACGAAAACAACTAAGTTGAATTAATTAATAAAGTCGGAAAAAACGTGTGTATTATAATCGAGAACATGCAATCGAAACTAACTAAAATCGAGACTATTGTATTAATCTTTAAAATATTGGTATTAAATCTGTCTTATAAAATCACTACGACTCTTGAAAATCGAGTTATCAGATAAGAATAAAATAAAACACCAATATAGCCCTATCATTGAAAACATTCACTTATTTTTGCTCACCTCGAGTTTTGCTTAGTAGAAATGGCTAAAAAGTGCGCAAAATACCTATGGAAATACGGTATTACAGCATCACCTGTATTGGTCGTCCACCTGTCTAAAAGATCACTTTTTGAAGGAACCGTGAGTGGTCGCTATAGATAGGTTTTACTGTATATCCAATGAACAGTAGAGTGAACGCACCACTGAGTTCATTGAGTTTCAATGGCTTTATTTCCTCAGCTGAAGCTTCATATTCACCATCATCTGTAAATGAATAATTAAGTAATTCTTCCATTACAAAGAATTTAATTATAATGATAAACGTTCACATAAACAATGTCGTCACTGAAAAGAAGTTTACATCACGCTAATATCGATTCACCTAGTCAGAAATGTTTTTTAATTATCTTAAAAAATATAAATTATGTTTACGCAATGAAATATGCTCTAAACTAATTGCTTAAGTTTATAGTATTATTTATAAATTCTTGAAGGATTTCTAAATTCTTATGTTTTATTCATTTTAAAATATTCCATTTAAATATTAACAGAAGTAAACATTAAATAAACAGGAAGCCCCATTATGGCCCATTAAGTTTAGATTTAATAAAATAATCTCAACTTCATTGGCCATAGTCGGTCTATCCACTATTGTTTGCGATATCTCATTATTTAATGTGTATGAATTTGAAAAAAAATTAATTTTTGATGTTGTTATAAAATATATTACTTTCAAATTTTCAGTCACGAATAGTTTGCTCAGAAATAATTTTGACTAGGAAATGACTTTTTGTTTACAGCCGTTAATGACATTGAATTTAGGTCATGTAGTTTTAAGTTGTTTATTATAGCAAAGAATATTGTAGATGCTAAAAGGAATTTCTACTCTAGTTATATGCTTGTCTCCTAGTTAGTTCATAAATTTCGCACAGATAGGTGAGTACCTGTAGTTCATGTTTCTTGGACAACCTGCACTTTGTACTTCATACTTTAATTAATATATCTATATTGCTTTTCGAACAAAAAATGCATATTTTAATGCATTTATGGTCGGAAACAAACATTTCGATGTAAATGTCATGCAAGAGAACATCCTGCCAATTTCATTCCACTAAAATCAAAATTATTTACGAAATTTAAATTTTGTCTGTTTTCAATTAATTTATCTATGATATGTTTTATCATATTAATAACGCTAAAATTAAGTTTGGACTTTATTGATATAAAGATAACTTAAATATCAAAATATCCGTGTTGATTTTTTAAATGAATGTATTGTAAATTTGGCATTTTTGATTATAAACTAAAAACAATACTCAACTCTGGATGAAATTGGCACAATGGTTTAGAATATCCAGAAATGGTTACTCGAGGAAACAACAGATTTTACGAAAAAAGTTTTCATTCCAATTATGGAAGATCTTCAGTTTTATTTTTACATTAAGAAATGAACATGTTTTTATTTTTGATTGTAAAATGCATTTTTACAGTATATTACGAAAGCTGTTCATATTTTTTCGAATTATCTCATAAGAAAAAGATGAAACTTCTGTATGAAAAATAGATGCAAATTTAAGCCAAGTAAAGGCATAACTTAATTTTGTATCTAAATAAGTTAAAAAATAATTTCCTGAATTTAATATAAATGATAAACGAAGGAATACTTTAATTAGCTAGTGAATATTAGTTATAATTCTGAACGATCCCCAGTAACGGTGAAGTTTTACGTGTTGCTTTGTCACTTTTATAGTTGAAATCAGTACTTTACTTGAAATATTAGCTTTATGTATCGTTTTCAGTTATTTTTTTTCTCTGTATTAAGCATTTAATACAGGTAATTATTTTATTTATTCGAAAATTAATGAACATAAAATAAATTTTTAAAAACTTTCTTGTAATATTCACCCTTATTAAAACTTACCCATTGAGTTTAAATTAAAATGATTCAAATACAAAGCCCCTGTGTTCAGAAACACTGCTATAGAGCCTTATTATTAATTTAAAACATCGTATTAACGTTTTTCTTATTACAAATTTAAAATATTCTACNTTATTAATTATTTTTCTTTAATTATATTCTAATTAAATTAAAATAATTAAATATATTAATTAACAATTATAAATATCAGAGAGAAACATCATAAAGGAGGATGCAGTCATGCAGCGAGACAAGGAAAAGCGGCAGAATGAGGACAACTTTCTCGCTGCAGAAGTCGATTTTGTGCCGCTTTTCTCTTGCCGCAAAACTTGGTTGAATTCTATCTTTTGTGGCGATTGCTGCCAAGACGAGTTTTTATCTGCCAATAACAACTCATCTGGTAGTCACGTGAAAAAATAAAATCACGTCGCATTTTAAGAAAAATATTCTGTTCCTATAAAATGTAGTTTCATTTGTTAGAAAGGAAAGATTATCTATATATAAAAATTGATGTGTGTATCCCGCACATGAATGGTGTTTGTATGTGGTAGTAGCCTCAAGTCTCCATTCGTGCACTATGGTGGTTGCGTTTCGATAGCTATAAGGTTGTGGGAGATATGGGGTTGAAAGTGGTTGACTTCGAAGATGTGTAACAATGGAAGTGTCAACAATGGAAGTGTTAACAGTGAAAGTGTTAACAATGGAAGTGTTAAGAATGGAAATGTTATTAATGGAAGTGTTGAGTAACAAAGGAAGTGTTAATATAAAGCGGCATGCAAGATTTACAGGCGGTTTTTTGCGTTTTTGCCGGAAATCGAACCTATTTTTAGACACATGTAAAAATTCTCTAATTAATCTGGAAACGGGGGACCTAATTCTTGCATTCTGTGAAAATCTTTACTTTTTGCCCACAAATAAAAACCCAGCGAAGCGGGTCCTTGCAGCTAGTAATATATAAAAATATACAGTCGACCCCCTTATAACGTGGGTTCCTATAACGGAAATTCCTATAACATAGCGAAAAAATTGTAGCAGTATTCGTATAAAGTGACTCGTAAAACGTCGTCCGACTCCTGTCACAACGAGATTGGTCGAATCTGGACCAATAGTGGACGAGCAGCCGAACTAATTTCCGCCGCCCAGCGCCACGCTACGGAGAGTTTAGGCGGCTAAATTGAGTTTTGCTATTGTCTGTACAGCATTATATATAAATTTTATGTAAATTAGGTACTGTACATATAATTATATATTAATTATATATAAATTAGGTACTGTATATATAATTATATATTAACTTAATTTATTGTAACTTTATTATAATTATATATATAATTTCCGCTGTCTAGCGCTACGCTACAGAAAGTTTAGGCTAGTAAGTTGAGTTTATTATCGTCTGTACAGTATGTAAATTAGGTATCGTAAGTCCTAATACAGTACTGTAATTTTATACATTTCTTTTGAAAGAAACATTTCTTATTCAACGGCCATAAAAATTATTTATATTAATGATGTCACCAAAGGTTAAGTCATTTTTCTGCGAAAAATTCGTTATCAGAAATCGCGGCCGCCGTTTCGTGCGATGTTCCGCGAAGAAAACAAGCTTGAGCAACGGCGTAGTCGAACGGTGCACACTCGGTAAGTAATCCTACAATTTTTTGTTTATAGCATAGTTTATATGAATTTTTCTCAAAAAATTATACGTGTTTTGGAAATGTTAAGTGGAATTAGTCTAGAATCGGTTAATTTTATAGAAGAAAACCTTTCAAACAGACTTAGTCCGTAAACTTCACACGTGTCGGGCTGCGATTGGCTCATGTATTTAATGATTTCTACAACGTAAAATTCGAATAACGTGGAACGTATCTAAGCGTTATAGGGGGGGTCTACTGTACTCAGATTAAATTCAGTAGAGCTTCTCAATACGAGAGCTATTCATCCCAAGACCAACTGCGAAAAGAAAAAGTCGCGTACGATAGTGAATCCCATTAAGTGTTTCTTGTATTAGAAAGGAAAATAGAAATCCAGGAGAAAATGGAACTGAATGTAAACACTCTACAGGAATATTTAAAGATTAACGTTTTTGCACTATTTGCATACTTATTCCACAGTTTTTTGTGTACAGCAAGTAAACGCTATAATTAACAATGACTAGCATATTTACGTATACAAAGAACTTAATCCTGCAACTAGTTTCCTAACACTGCGAGTGAAAAACATCTGAGGTATGATTAATTAAGAAATACTAGAACACATTATCATGAAGTTAAAACTATGTGTGGCGCTATGTGTTATGAGACATATAGAAACATAACTTTTATGTTATTATAGTAGAGGAGAAGGTGGTATTATGGAACCCCAATTATATTTTAGTGAATTGTAAACAAGGTATCATAACTACACCCACATTTTTTGTGCAAAAAGTACCGGTAACTAGTAAACTAAATGTTCCTAATTGGATTTTTCGCTAGTGTAATTATAAGTATGGTTTTTGAAGGCTTTTGTACAAAAAGCCAGAAAGTAGGCTTAGAGAAAATCGGGTGGTAATATGGAACCTTACTGTATATTTTCAAAAAAATGCTTTAATGTAGCCAAAAACAAATAGGAAAAGACAAAAAATGTCAAATAATTACAAAATTATTTACTCCAATGTATTTTATCGCAAAAATGCTTTTATAATAGAAAAATATGACCTACATCAACAATATATATTCCAGCAGCTCTTTTTCGATATTCTCAGGAAAAATTGACTTTCTACCTAGTGTCTTTTTCACAAATTGCTCAGGACGAATGTCTGCTTGCAAATAGAAAGTTCGAAGGAGTTGAGTTCCATATTACTGTAAAAGCACCAAAGGGGCCCGTATTTCACGCATCGCCATCTCGAATTCACTTATGTCTGTCAAGACCAAAATTTAAAAAACGTGAACATCACACAGATTAATATGTACCCCTAAGTCTCTGGAAAGGAATACGCGCACTGGTGAACTGGTGAACCTACAACTACACGATTTATATTTTAAAAATAATTAAATTCACTTATCATTCAAAACTTGCGAATTTTGAAAAAAACAAATTTGCTGATTAAATACGGACAACTGTTTAACTGAAGTAAAACGAATTTTTCCCTTGTTATGGATGTCTGCCTAGTTCAGTTCAGCCACATTTCGCTACAGTTCGCCTTTATTATCAGTTCGAAATGAGGTGGTTCCATAATACCCACAGTGTTCCATAATACCACCTTCTCCTCTAATAAAGAGAATAATATTAAATTTTAGAGATAAGAAAGGTTTTATATAAAAAATGTAGATACAGTCGACACCCCTATAACGCGGTAAGATACGTTCCACTTTTTATGAAATTCATGTTCTACGAGTCCTTAAGTACATGAGCCAATCACCGCCCGGCACGTATGCAGTTTACGGACTACGGCTGGTTGAAAGGTTTTCTTCCATAAAATTAATCGATTCTAGACTAATTTGACTTAACATTTCCAAAATACGTATAATTTTTTGAAAATAATCCATATAAAATATGCTATAAACAAAAAATTGTAGGATTACTTACCGAGTGTACTTCGTTCGACAACACCATTGCTTAAGGTTTTTTTCGTCGTGGAGCGGCGCATCTAGGGTTTCTCAAATGGGATTCCTGGAACTCGGTTGTTTTTATAACCCGGAAAATATCTCGGGAAATTTTTCTTATCCCCGGAAATCCCGTAAATCTGTTAAAAATTCACTTTTTTTTTTCTTATCTTGTGTTAAGGTTGAGGAATTTTGCAAATAGAAAGCATAATTAACTTATTTACTGTCAGAATACATTTGTATTTATTAATTTTAAACCTACCTATTAAATTTTAAAAATTTTTGCTCCTTATGGCATGTCACATATGGTCAATAATCAATACATAGCTTATTTGTGGCAGGACTCTGAAAATTCTTTACTTGTCGGAACCTGCAATACAAGGTATATGGAATAAATTCGCTTAGGCGGTCTTAATTTGTAACCATGCCCAGTAGCTTCAATAAATACGTAACGCCAGGTTGTGCAAATTGGGCAAGGATACAAACGAGTATGAAATCTGCAAGTATGAAGTTTTTCTTCATAAGCCTAATTATTAAAGCCAAACGAATTGCCGAATTATCGAGCTATAAGCTTGATTTTTCTATTAAAGCAGCCGAGGTAGATAAACTAAGAATAGTAGAGAGCAAAAGAAGTACTACAATCTCGAAAACTAACTTGAAATTTTCCAGGCTACAGGTGAAAAAACACGTAATATCTCTCTTCTTTTAAATGCATTAAACACGATTCCAATCACACCAATTGAATCGGAAAGGACATTCTCGGTAGCACGGTAGCAAGACTTTTCATTACTAAAATAAGAATTAGAGTGAGTGATCAGAGTATTCACCATCTTTGCTTTTAAAAATTTTATAAAAGTCTACAATATCTTGTATTATATTTTATTTAAAAAATTACCTTCTAAGCTAGAAGTTTGATCTAAGTTCATTTTTTAAAATTTTTAACTCAATTTAACACATTTGTTGTTGTTGTTGTCGTATGCAGTTTCCAGCAAACTTTAATAATTTTTTTCTATTTGTGAAAATTTCTACGTAATTTAAAGGTAATTTTTATTATATATCTTACACAGCATTATTAATATGATTTTGGATGTTACAGAACTTTAAAATTACTTCAAAAAATGAAAAATAATTATATCATTTGATTTCAAGATATTTTATATACCTTAAAAATTATTAATTCGATCCTCGTTTTAAACTCAACGATTGGTGCAATATCCGCTATTGGTCTAGATTCGATCAATCCTGTCGCGACACGAGTCGGCGATGACGTTTTACCGATTTATACGTGCGTGTTTATACAAATACGGTCGCAATTTTATCGCCGTTATATACGAATCCGAATTATATGAACCCGTTTTATAGGGGGATCTACTGTACTGATAATAGGTAAAATCTTTATTATTTTAGTCCGATCCACTGTTGATATGTTACATGGTCCCACACTATCTCGCAACTCTCTCGAACTTTAAGCATCAAAATTTAATAGCTTTAATGACCCTTAAGTACAAGTGTACCGTGTCAAATTTCGTTTCTTAATCTTCATCCAATCCTGAGATATTAAACGAAGTAAACGTCTACAAACACAAGCAAATAAATACACTACCCGGATGTCAGTTTTTTGACTACCTCGAATTCAGAGGATCTCAAAACGTTACGATTCTAAATACGCTAACAATCAGATATGAATCGATTATACAAGTAATATCATGTTAAAATAGCCGAAGAGGACCCGTATTATAACAGTCAGGAAAGTAAAAATTTCAATAATTTGTACCTGTTTTACTAGCTTCTAAAACACTTTTAGGTATTTTTGGCTTTCCCAGTCAGCATTGCATATTGGAATATTTGTTTTTCCCTAATATTCTCGCACATTCGAAAGCAAACCTGTTATTTACCCGCTAAATATAGCATTTTTAAGTTTTGTTCTAAAGTAGATATTATACAACGTTTTTGCTTATAACAGCTATTATCACTGCCGACACAGTTACGTTGCAGGTAACTAAAAAATGAAGAGGCGTTTAAGTCACATCGACTGCAGATATTACAATAACTTCAAGAGACATTTGATATCTGTTCTAGTGTTTTGTGCAAAACAAAAAATGAGTCAGGTGCAAGAGCTGGATAGGATTAGGACTGCGAATGAGACGTTGGGGTTTGGAGCAAAAGTCATTGAAGGATTAATAAGTTCTAACACAGATTCTAGCAAAAAAAAAAAAAAAACGAAGTAAGCTATAAATAACAATGTGACTATGTTCATATACAACAAAAACATGTCAAATATTATATTCGCTGTAATTTTGAAACCAAGTCTTAAATTTGTTTAGTCTTAAAATCTTAAAGTTAGAAAATTCTTTTACAATTATGAAATACAGTATGTCTTATCATTTCAGACAACCCGTAAACGATGTTTTTAGATAAACATTTAATGGATAAAAACGGAATTATTGAAATTTTAATTTAAAATTTGGAAAATAAAATATACATAATTAAATGAATCATATTTAAATATTCGATAATAGCTTTTTGTATCGAATTACAATTAATTTTTTTAATTACAATTTCAAAAACAAAGTTAATTCATTTTTAATCTAATTAAATTAATGTTCGATTAATTAATTTTGATTTAATTATATTGGTCCGAGAACGTATAAATTTTCGTTTTCACAATTACATATTGTATTGTATTGTTCCACAATTGTATATTGTAGTTATAAAAAAGTTCAATTTTGAACTTACAAAAGTCCTTAACTTTATTAAAATCCAACTAATAAAATTTTTATACCAATATTTTCTGAGAAATAATGCACACGAAAATTTCAGGAACGAAANCCTCGCTCTTGGAGGGGCCTCGCGCAACAACCAAGTAGAAAAAAGTTGATATTTAAAACTTTTTATTTTATCCTTGGCTATTAGTTATAACAATAAAATAAATTTAATTTATAGTACAGTATATATTAATATTAATAAGTGCCTACTATTTCAATTCACATACTTTGCACAAAGGACAAGGACCTCGCAAAGATCTGCCGCCCAGGGCCTCGCAATGGATAAGGCCGCCGCTGGTGTTTGATGTTATTCAAATGAAAGAGTATCAACTAAATATTAAATTATATGAATTTTGTTAAAAATATGGCGTCCTGAAAATTATGTTTTATTTAAAAATGCAGTTAATTTCAAAAACAGTTAAAAATAATTTCATTCAACATTATTCTGTGTTAATTATTACGTATCTAAAATTTCAAGAGTATATTACAAATTGAAGTTGAGTAATTAGAACTACATTCTTGTCTTCATAATTCTTTTACAAGACCAAAAGAAAAGCCAACCACTGTATGACAGAATTATGAAGACAAGTATGTAGTTCTAATTACTCAACTTCAATTTGTACTAAATAGAGAAAAGCTATTCGAGAAATTTATAAATTACATGCAAACATGAAATGATGTTTATCGTTTGTATAGAATGCCAGCGTTAGCAGATAACAGATAGAAAATGAACACCGTGAAATTGAATATGATAGAATATACAAAATTAAATTCGATAGCAGACTGGTCACTGGAGTGGATACATAAGTGAACTGAGACTGGATACTTAAGCCTACTTTTTATCAAAATGTTACAGGCGCACATTAATGTTCAATACAGTTATTAATTGATGCCGATCATATATATGTTTAAATGTGTAAACAAAAGAATCGACCTGGCCGTTTTTGGACTTGTCAATAAAAATTTTTCAACATATTCGCAGCAATGAAGCTGTTTTGCTAATTCTAAGTTTTCCATTTACGAATGCCATATTCGATTCTAAATTTTTTTGTCGCATTGTTCGTTTAGAAAAGAGTCAACCAGTGACCTTTCAAATTATAATGCTGTGCTGTTCTGCTCGAGCTCTGAACATAACTTTCACAGCCTTTTTTTTCTATTATGTTAATGAGATCCATTTGCAAACCTATTGCTATATTCCGATGTTCTAGGCTATTACACGACGAACAAATACCGAAAAGTTTTGTTGAAAAGAAAACAAAGAATGCCAGTTCTAGGTCATGATGCAGTTGTAAATGGCGCCAAGAATACCGGCCACTCCCATGCTTTTCTACTTTTTTAGTTTTTTATCATAACTGCAAGTTATCCTTTTAAAAATCTCTTATATAACATGACAGCGAAGTGGATAGGAGTATCTTTTAATATGAAAAGACGTACGTTTTCGCTAACGGGTCTCGTAATAGACTAAAATATATTCTATAACTAGGATTTTTTTTTTCATTTCCGAATACCTCTTCTACACAGAGAAACCGCTTTAGTAAAAAGGTTGAGGCGACATAAAAATTAACACTTTGTTCTATCGATAATTTTAATAATACAGTACTGTACTTCTAAATTATTGTTCCGTTTAAAAGTACTCAAAATTTAAATTGGAAGAGATTACTTATTCTAAGTGCACAGTTCACATTTAAAGTTGTATATAAATCTGTTTTCATCTGAACTATATCATAAAGTGAATGATGGTATACATTAAAAAAATCAATTCCATTAAGTTACTGGGGTTTAAATGGATGCTTTTAAGTTTATAGATACATTGATTTAAGTACACTCGGTCACAACTTATAAATCTAATCAAAGTTGTCCGCCATACCACTTTAACTATAAGTTATATATTTTAATACAAAGAATTTCGATAATCAAAATATCCAATTTCGTGAAGAAAACTATACGTAAAATTTGAATAATTACTTTAAATTTATTACTTATTAACTAATATATAACGTTAAATATAAACATAAGTGCCCAAAAGAGTTAGGAATAGTTATTAAATTCTTATTAATATTTAACAGTTTAGAATGCGGAATATATTTTATTAATGTCGGAAAGCATTCTCATGTGTTTTAATAACAATATCATTTTAAAATTAACATTTCCTCTGAATACATACCGTGTTTCCCCGAAAATAAGACAGTGTCTTATATTAATTTTTGCTCTGAAAAATGCACTAGGTCTTATTTTCAGGGAATGTCTTATTTTTCCAGGAAGTAGAATTCACATTTATTATTGAACAAAAAATTTCCAAGTCGAACTTACACGAGAGTGACGTATATCCGGTATGTCGAACTGTCGCCTTTTTATAGCGTCAACATCGTACTCGATGACCAATTAGTGCTTACTGAACCGTAGCACTATGCAAATGTCATGTGGCGTGATTCCGGCCGACCAATTAGCCATCACCAGCCGTAACGTTATGCAAATCTGTGATTCCCAAGCCATAGTCTTATGCAAATCATGCCGTGTGGCGTAATTGTCTGCTGACCAATCAGTGGCTGTACTTTCAA